>NW_027192582.1:244469-257675 GCF_042370625.1 Thermothelomyces heterothallicus | reverse complement strand
AAAAAAAAAAAAAAAAAAAAAAAAAAAAAAAAAAAAAAAAAAAAAAAAAAACGGACGCAGAATCGCTTGCATACACACATACATACACAGGAGTGTATGAAGTACGATGCTCAGGGGTACCATGTCCTCTCCCCCATAGGCCTCCCCACTCAGCCTTACCAGGCCTCCCATGTTCCGTACTCCATCATCAACGTCCATATCTACAGCTTAAATATCCCACTTAACCCCCCCTCCTCCCCCGGTCATGTCGTCTTCTCCATGCCTCCCTTCTCACATCCTACAACTGCTCCAACGCAACCACCGAACTCCTACCGCCCAAGACATCACCACGATCAACCCTCAGCTCCCCAACCAACCCACCAACACATCAACGCCACTAGCCCGGCTTCTCCGTATCCGCGTCTCCACATGACTACTGCCCGCTCCCGCCGAGTCTACTTCGAGGACGAGATCCGGGCAGCAGAGGCGCGGCGAACCCGCGGACACAGCCAAAGCAGTCGATCAGGCCGAAGCCGCAGCGCCGACCGCGTACACGGCCTCTTCGACGACACCCAGATGGCCCAGGGCCGCGATCGTGTGGTCGGCCGCGAGGCCTACGATCAGCTGCTGCGCGAGAACCAGTACCTCCGCATCGAGCTGCGCGAGCTCGAGTCGGCGCAGGCCTGGATCGACCAGCTCCGCCGCGAGAACGCCGAGCTGAGGCAGGAGAACCGGGAGCTGCGCCGGGCCGGCGGCTACGCGTCGTCCGACGTCAACGACGGGGCCGCCGGCCACAAGGACACCAAGCTGCGCAAGAAGATGGCCAAGCTCGAGGTCGAGGTCGACGAGCTCAAGGCCAAGCTGAGCGACGCCAAGGCCAAGACCGCCAAATGGCGCGCGCTCTACGACGAACTCAACCAGGCCTACGAGGACATCAGGCGTCGCGAGAGGGACGCCCAGCGCCGCGTCGACATCGTCCGCCAGAACATCACCCTCGTCGAGGAGGCCAAGACTCGCCTCGAGCAGGAGAACGCCTCGCTCAAGCTCGGCATCGACCTCGACCTCGAGGACCGCCTCCGCCGTCGGCAAAACTACTGATTCGCTCTCTTTTCCGTCCTCCCTTTCCCCCTCTTTTGAGTTCTACGCCTCAAGGGCGCTTGTATCAATACATGTTCTTTTCCACATTCCGGGTTTGGTCTTTGCGAACGTCACGGAACCGGGTTTGGGTCTAGGAGTCTGGGGTTTACAGCGTCGGCGAATGCTTGTACGGTTGTGGTACAGCGATATTACATACTATTTACTTGGAGTTGTCTTTATAAAGCCGGTTCTTGGAGCAGTTTGGGGGGGGGGGTCTTTTCTTCTTTTGGGAATCTCGGTTTCGAGGCCACCAAAGCATGTTTTTTTTTTATTACGTTAGCCCACATCAGGCGGCGTTCCACGGTCCGTCAACGGCAACGAAGAGGACGGATCATTAGTCTGAGCAATACAGACATTACGGCAAGATGCCCCTCTCGAAGGAGGCGTTTCAAGGCCTTGATCAGAAGAGAGAAGCACACAGGAGACGAGAAACAAAACATGGTAATAATAATCATCATCGAGTCACACATCCCATCTCTTGTGTCTCTGTCTCCTTCAAGTGCGGACGACACGACCGTCCAGGTCGTTTCTTCTCCTTCGCAACAGAGGAGCCTGTCGTGTAAGGTATGCCAGTATGCCACCCCGAATTTTCGGTCAGCCATGGCTGAGCGACTTGTCTGATGCGATTGCACGACCGGCTGCGCGCTCGGTCGTGCAGAATCCTCGTGTCACCCCGGCACTGCGAGGAGCAAAGCCAAGTGCAAGACATGCTGTGTGCCCTCGGCCCTGACAAAGGGCAGGCAACTTGTGCAATATGTTTGGAGCCGAACATCGGTGCTCCACTAATTTTTTTTTTTGTTTTTTGTTTGCATGCGCGCAGTAGCAAACGGGGCGCATCGAAGGCTGATTTTTTTGGGATGTAAGATTGCGTAGGCTGCGTTGCTCTACACATAGTGTGTGAAACCAGAAATGAGCTCGGGAGGGCAAAACGAAAAAACGACCCACCAAATCCGGGGTGGATAGAAGAGTGACAATTCTCTACGGACGAGGATGCTCCCACACATCCATACTCAGATAGTACGTGTGTGTTTGTATGTGCGTTGTGTGCTTGTCTCTCGTATCTCGCTGCTTGTGCTTGCTGTGTAGCGGGCGGAATTGCAATGAATGTCGGTCGATGACAACGCCTCATTCCTCTTCCCAAACCCCCATTGCGGCTCTTCATTCTTCTCTGCGGGCTTATTGGCTTGGACTCGGTCCTAGCTTTGTCGTGTAAGTGAGCTTCGCAGGTTTCCTATTATGGATCAAGGCGGGGCAGGCTTGCGGTCCCGTTGGGCCGCAGGCTTGGGAAGGAATTTGCCCCACCGTTCGCCCTGGCTCCCTCCTGTAACTACACCTCCTCCAGGATAAATAATCCTAGTGCGATACATGCCCCACTTTTCTTCACCTTTTTGCAAGCCACTTACACAATCATCACACCATGTCACTCTCCTAATAATTTTCTATACAAAGGTACTTACAGATAAAATCCCTAGGTTAGGAGCCGAGTTTAGCCAGTATTCGAGTATAGGAATCCAGGTCCTATAGTGGCTAGCTCGAAGCCTAGATTTGAGCCCTATTGAGAATGTATAGCACTGGATGAAGGATTAGCTTGAACATCGCTACGATGTTCAATCGCTATGTCTTATAGGGCTTTGACTGGCTGTTCTGGAGGCGTGGGAGGCAGTACCCCCTAAGTGTCTTCAGTGCCTAGCACACTCAATGCCCTGACGGCTTACAAAGGTAATTAAAAACCAGGGGGGCAAGACTAGGTATTGATACTTTTATATTATAGAAATTTGTATTGGGTTGGTTGTATCTAGACTTCTTGGCCACTTTTCTGATTTGCGTTAGTTATGGGGCATGTATCGCACTAGGATTATTTATCCTGGAGGAGGTGTACGGAGGTATGTATGTATGTATGTACTGTACATACGCGCATTGTCTAGCCAGCCTGGCACAAGGGCCCTGCATTGATCGTCAGTTAGCCAATTCAGGCCAGAGGGTTCAGAACTGCCGTAAACAAAACCGATCAAGCCTGCCGATCTCTCTCGACGTCCGGTGTCAGGGTAGACGGGCAAGGCAGGCAGAGACCAAGATGCGAAGTCCGCGGAACACGACGGAGTATGTACTGTACATACATAGTGTAGTTCGCTGGCCGGTTTGCACTGCATCAGTGGAGTATTGTTGAAGACCCTTGCACCTTGAGCTGTCCCAGGTCAGCATTTGAGCAACCGGCGAGGATGCACGGCATGGCACTATGCCGCGAGGTCTTCGAACTCTCTGCAGACCGTCTCTGGCCGATCTCGGCCGTGGACGGTATGACGACATACGCCGTGAGCGTGGCCCGGACTGCCCTCCGCGGCATCTGCAAATTCTCTCCATTGGCCATGACGGAAGTACCTTAGGTTGTCAGGGACGCGGCACTGATGCTGCGAACCGAATGCGCAGCTGCGCAGTCTGTGGACAGGCTAATCCGTCCAGATGCAGAGCGCACTACGGATTTCACCTGGTTCTAACAGGGGAGGTACGTACCACTCCGGTTTCAACGCGCCAAGAGACTGCACGACACCCCTCTGTCCACTCCCTGCCCCTCCCCCGCGATCTCCTAGAGCAGCATTGTTGGTGTACGAACGACAGTCAAAACCGACGGAAGTTCTCGCGTTTATCAACCGAACAACCGGACCGGCTGCCGACGCCCCGGGCCATTTTCGACATGATTATTGTTCCCTTCCTACGTTATCCGACAATACCATTGTCCACTTAATAGGTAATCGTGCAAAGCTCTGCAGACGTGTACCGCATTACCGAAGTGCACACCACCACGCCCATGCCGAATCCCCGAGGGAATGCGCCGGAGCGGATTCGACTTTCGGCTTCCTGTCGCCATGGACTGGCTTGCCCCTCCACCCTCCACACCGACGCAAATGCCCATCCGTGTCACGGTGTGTGCACAGTAACGAGCTTGCAGATGCCCCACTGTCTCCGGGGTGCTGCCTGGCTGAGTCGCACCCTCCATGATTTCCTACGACGGCAGCTCTCCAGAGGTAGGTGACCTTTGGTCCCCTTGTCCCTTTCACTCGATTGGCCGGCTCTCGTGACTCGACCGGTCTAACAAAGCTGTCCTTTGCGGATGTATCGAGGTCTGCATTGGTGGATCCGCGGCGGCAACCCCACCGGCCCGCGGTGCATGCGCACACGTCCGTCGCATGCTTCAGGTTTCTCGGCGAGAACATTGGGTTCGACTGGCCGGTGGAGAGAAGTTGACGATGGTTGTGTGGTAGGGCTGGACCCGCCCGTCCGTCTTGCAGTATCTCGATGTAGTCTTGTTGCCTGTATGCGTGAAGGGCATGACCTCGATGCACCTCATTCTGCCTTCCCCACCTTGAAGACGTAGCAGATAGAGCGCATCACAAGGCAGCAGCGGCCCCTTTGTCCGCTCTTGAAGCATGGCTGGGTGATCGAAGCCGCAAGAACTTGCCAGAAACCGAGAGCTAGTGTGCGAACAACTTTGACGACAGACCAGGGCCAGATGGTCCTATTTTTGGGGTGCTGAGAGGGCGCGAACCGCCAGACTTGCGCGGTGGGGGAGCCCCGTGGGGGGGGGAGGGGGGAGCAGGGCATGGAAGGACACAACTGCAAAAAAGGTGGTTTGTTCCCCAGCGAAGATCATCTTGAAACGACGTCACCTGGGCTCCTCCAGACAGCGCGTCCTATGCAAGAGCCTTCTTGAGAGGCAAGGACAGGGTTGGGCCCACCATTTGAAGGACGGGAGCGGACCGATGAAACGCTTCGGTCCAGCGCGAGTTCCAATGCTCTTTTGCTCGCTCGAGATGCCAGGGTTGCGAAGAAGTCGGGCCTGGCATGGGTAGGTATGTAATGTACACTAGGGACAGTACGTATTCTCGCCGACAGCGATCATTCTCCGGAGAGATGCATGAGAGGGCAGTGACTCACCTTCGAGCGGCCGCAAGCAAACGCCAGGTGAGCAATTCGGGCCACGCTGATTCGTGCAAGTGGGCCAGCGACTACACCCAATTCGTGTTGCCCTCCATCCAAATCTTCCAAGAGCGCACCTGGCAACAACCCTGAGCTTTTTCCTGAGTTCATCGCCGAAGCGCGCATAGTCTGTGGACGTAAACACGATTTCTGTGTCCCCTCCACCGACCCGGGTTCAGCGGGAAAGGGTGGACAAAGTTGTCCTGCGACCACCGCCAAGCCGCTGCCGAGACCTTGCCCATATTTCTTCTCGCGGCAGAAATCAAAAAATTTTCGGTGGAACAGAGGCATCCCAGACGGAAGCTTGGCACCAACTCAGTTGGTGGGGCCACTGCCCGAGCAAACCCCAACTTGTGGAGGATGCCTTGCGGGACACCCAGGCGCACTGCCGCAGTCCAGTCCTTGTTCACGGTGAGCCTTGTGGCCAGGGTGGACTCGAGGGACTTGGTGGTATGACTCCAAAAACTGCTCCCGAAAGAGCGAACCAGCGTGTGGGAAGGGCTTCCGAATCTTTGATACCTCGACACCCCTCCTCTCCGTGTCTTTTAGCAACCGCCCTCTCTGCATCGCCTTCCCGCATTGCTGCGAAGGCAGCAGCCGCAACCTCCTCAGTCGGGGCTCAATAAAGGGCTCGTGGTGTGCGGTCTGCCTAGTGATGCTGCTTCTTTGTGTTCTTCATTCCCTTCCCTCCATTTCTTCCCGCATTTTCGGGCGCACCGGTTTTGCGCAATTCAAGCGAGATCTGTTCTCTGCCCAAGGGTGATACAGACCTTGTTTCTCTTACTAGTATACCCATATTTATAGGATTGACGCCCAACCCGGAACCACTCACCTCTCGCTCGCATCACCCCCCAGCCTTGCTCCCTCCGTTCCGTTCCCCTCCTTGTCATTCCCGGCTGCAGCCCGAATTTACCCCTTGGCCCCAGCCCACACAACTTTTTTTTTTTTTTTTCCCTCACTTATATACCCTCCCGGCCAGTCGGGCACCGGTGCAGCGCGCTCCTCACACGCACGGTCAAATCAGCACACAGCACATCTTTTGTTGCTGCTTTAGCCTACATCCAGACCTAGCCTCGCGCATCACCAGCGCTCTGCCGACATGAGCAGGAGCGTCAAATTCCGGAGGCCGTCACCCAGCGGTCACTACGACCACCAGCGGAGCGACTCGGGCTTTAGCGACTGCGAGAGCCGGGCTTCCAACCCCGACGCCGACTATCTGGTGCCCGGCTTCGAGGATCACGGCCTCTACAGCATCCGGCAGGCGCTCGACACGGCGCGCGAGGAGAGCGAAAAATGGCGGGCGCGCGCCGAGGAGCTCGAGGAGAGGAGCAAGGAGATGCGCAACGACTTGGAGCAAACCAAGGCACGGCTGCGCGCATTAACCAACGAGCTTGAGATCGCCAACCAGGCCAAGGAAACCCTCGCAAAAACCAACAAGGAGCTCGCCGAGCAGAACGCCCAGCTTCAGGAGACGATCAAGGAGCTGAAAAAGACCAACCGCAAGAGCAGCGGCGGCTCATCACCCTCGAGCTCCAGCGCTACCGCGTCCGAGTCGTCCGACGAGAAGAAGCTGCGCCGCAGCCCCAGCAAGCGCCGCAAGGACCCATCCGAGAAGTCAGAAAAGGAGAGGGGGCGCGAGCGGGAACGTGAGCGCGAGAAGGAGAGAGACAAGGAGCGCGACAAGGAGCGCGAACGCGAGAGGCGCAAGGAGAAGGAGAAAGAGAGGGAGAGGGAGAGGGAGAGGGCGTTGCAGGAAGAGACGGAACGTCTGCGCAAGCGCTTCGACACGCGCGCCGAGGACAGCGACGCGAAGAGTAGCACGACCGCCAAGAGCCAGCGTAGCCGACACGAGAACTACATCGAGCCGCTCGGCCACGGTGCGCCGAGGCCACAAGTCCCGGTCGCAGCTCCGGCACCACGGCAATACACGGCATACACGGCTTCCAGCGCGCCGACCGTCTATTCGGCGCCTGCTCCCGCCTACGGTAGCATACGCGAGCCCTTCACAGCGGCCACTCCGCGGTCCCTCCACCCCAAAGTCTACGTTGCCGACGAATACGCTTACGGCGCGGCGGACGACGAGGATGCTGCCTTCGTCCACCCGCTCTCCCGACCCACACGGCACCCTCGGTGATGCTCCAGCGACACCCCAGCACGCGCGACAAGTGCGACGGCAAGCCTCATGCGTCCGGGTGGTCCCGGTCTTGCATTCTTGACACCAAGATCGCCCATTGGCGGTACCTGCGCAGAAAGCACAGTGTCCTTCTGCAGCCCTGCTGCGATGGGCTGCTCCGCAGAGCGTGGGACGATCCCGCCAATTCGCGCCATTTTCCGGGCTGCTTCCAAATCGGGCCGCTTTTTTTTTTTTTTTTTTTCGATTCTCATCGCTGCCCAACGGAGCCCCACACCTCATCCGGAACCCAATCCCACGTCGCATAATTCCCCGTCGCACGCGAACGCAAGAGCCCACACACAAAAAAAAAGGAAAAAAATTACCCCGTGGAATCTTCAGCCCGTCCCCCTATTTCGGCAATGCAGCCCAATCCGACCAGGAACCCTGCTTGACTCTGCGCCGCAATCTTACACGCCTGGCTTACTCTCTCAGCCACAGCTTACGAAGCTGCCCCCGACACCTCGAGCTCTGTGGGTCTCTTATCCCGGCTAGGCTGGGCAGGGCTAAGCTACACGCTACACTAGGAGAGCGGTCCGCAATCCGCACTGCTCCACATCCGGAGACGGTGGAGTCGACTCTGGTTCCCGCACCTCGGGAGGCCCCACACAGCGGGCTCCATCAGCACCCGCCAGAGTGGGTTTCGCGCCGTTTCCACAACGGGCGATCCCACCTGCTTGGGACATCACTTGTTTCATTTTCGACCCTCTTGATCACATGTTGTTTTCTCCGCTGGGCCACATCTTCCCTGATTCTTTTTCCCTTTCTTTGTCCCTTTCCCCCATATACCCCCGTTGTTGTTTCATCGTGTTTGTATCAACCACAATTTACGTTGCTTTTGGGCATGCATGTTCCTCTCTCTTTTCACCCTTCTTTTGGGTAGAGAAAAGGGAACGGAATGGAAAGGAAAGCGGTTCAACATCATGGTCTGGGCATGGATGGAAACCACACTCGCAAGGGTTTTTGGAACACGAAATCTTGGGCTTTTTTTTTGTCTGGGCTGCACGGATAGAGCTTTTAGATAGACTGTCTTGTTGTTCTTGTCCCCACGGCAACGGCTACTTTCTGTATGACAGTTGATGGGTTGTTGATTCTTGTATCAGGCCGTTGACATCGGGTTGAATGGGGATGAGGGAATGATGTAGGGTTCAAATAGACGCAGCACTCGCAGGAGTCGAAAACAAGGCACTGTTCTCAGTTACTACGTTGCGTCCGTTTGGTGATTAGGAATATCCCTTCAAGCCATACTCTCAGGTGCAACAGTCTTGCACTAGTGTGTGGCCATATTATTATCGTGGTCGTCACCACGTACATGCAAAACTCATCATCGCACCAAACAGAAGTTGGGTAAGCCGAGATCGAGCCGTCATCTCGCAAATTGTCATACTCTTCATTGCTATCAAGAACCTAGCTACCTGGAAAACTCCCGACAGCCATAACCAAACATCGGCAAAGACTAAAAGTAGGCTGGGCTAGTCCGGGTCGAAAGCCAAACATGAAGAGAGATCCTGAAATCACGAAGGTTCTGCAGTTGGAACTGACATAGGAACAAGAATGATCACTGTCCCTCTTGGTTCGCCGAACAGTCTCCAAAAGCGCGGCGATCTGAACGGACCTGGGCCTCCAATCACCCGCAGAAGGCGTAGTCCCCTTCGAGCGCCACAAAACTAAACTCATCGCCCATGAAATCAAAATATCTACGGAGGATTCTGACCAAAGCCGGGGGGAGAATGACCCGGAACCAACTCTGACTCACACCATAAAGGGAAGTTGCGTCTTGAATATAACCCCCACCCCCCAACAACAGGAGCATCTTCTACAATCATCCGCTTCAGTATCGTGTCGTGGCAAGCCGTGGCGACACATCACATTATCGCCAACATGACGGGATGTCGGGCTACTCTACTGGAGTAGAAGAATGCTCGATCAACGAGCATGCCAACTAAATACGACAAAGCTCACTTTTCTGCAAACCGCATGCCTCCATCACGGAAGAGAGGTTATGGAAGAGGGGCCCCATCAATCGACAGAGAACCAGCGGAGAGCACCCAGTTGAGAACCCCCCACTCAAGAACTGCTGCTCGGATCCGGTTCGCAACCCTCTCCCAATATCATCATAACTACTCGATTGCCGCAGAGTCAAGGTACACTACACACCGTATGGTTAAGGACCAAAGGTCGCCCCGCGGCGCCCCTGCGGGGGGGGGGGGGGGGTGTACGGGACCACATGATGGCGGGGAAGGGGAGGAGGAGGGTATCAGCGCGAATCGATTACTCTAGCTAGCTTCAGCAACCACAGAACCCTTTGGTTCCGACGACGCCGTGTGTGGCCCAAACCGGGCTCCCTAAGCCCTCCGAAGCTCATCAAAATCTTGCATGGACAGTAGAGTACCGACGATGACTGCATGACAACCACCGCCACCACTCTCCCTCACGTAGATGCTGCAGGCGCCGCAGAGCCAGCTCCTCCTCCTCCTCCTCCTCCTCCTCCTCCTCCTCTTCCGCCGTCGCCGGCCTTCTTGGCACCGCCGCCGCCGTCCTTGGACGAATCCTTGGCCTCCTTTGCTTCCTTGTCCCCTCTTCCCCTCCCGCCGCGTCTTCTCCCACCGCGCTTGCTCGGCTGCTGCTCGCCAGCCTTCTCCGGCGCCCGGGCGCCCGAGTTCTGCTCGGCGGACGCCGGGGTCGGGGTCTTGGCCGCGCCCGGAGCCGGCGTTGCTGCCGGAGACGCGGTCGCCGCGGCGGCGGCATTCTTCCCCTGAGCCGAACCCGCGCCCGAGCCCGAGCCCGAGCCCGAGCCTGAGCCTGAGCCCTTCTTGGCCATCTCCTTGCGTTCGAGGACCTGCACCGTGGCTTGCGCCACCGTCACCGGGCTGGCGGCCATGGCCTTGGCGAGGCCGCTGTGGTCGGCAAAGTCGACATACGCAAACCCCTTCTTGCGCTCGATCTCTATGTTGGTCACGGTACCAAACGTCTGCATGACATCCCTCAGCACGGCCTCGGTGACGCCCTGAGAATGGTTGGCGTGCTTGACGAACGCGCGGGTCGCGCCCGGGCTGGGTGTGGCAGGGGCATTCGCCTTCTTGGAACCGCCGCTCTGTTTCTGGGATGCAGGCTTGGTCGACGAGGGAGCCGTTTGGCTTGTTGCTTGCGCTGACTGGCCGGCCTTGGACGGCTGCCCCGTTGAGGCCGCCGTCGTCTGGGCTTGCGGGGACTGACTCCGCTGCGAGTCTTTCTTCTTTAATACCGTGACGGGCGGCTTTGCTGATGCCGTGGCTGGCGTGTCGGTAGTTTTTCCGCCATTCGCTTCTCCTTTAGTCTTTGAATTGTCTTCGCCAGCGCCGCGTTTCCTATTCCGCGACTTCCCAGACGCGGGCTGTTGGGTCTTGGCGGGAGTAGTCGATGCCGGCGGTTCAGTGGGAGCAGCGGGAGCAGCGGGAGCCGCGGTTTCAGAGGTGGCCGGTGCGGCTGGCTTTGGATTCTCCTTGGTAGTGACTTTCGCCTCTGATTCCGCCTTCGCAGCTTCTTTGGCCCCTTCCTTTGCTGCTTCTTTGGCCGCTTCTTGGCGGGCTTTGCGATGCGCATTTTTCGGGCTCAGACCGAGATCGCGCTGAAGAATGAGTGCAGCAGCTGCTACGCCTGCTTTCCGATTCTTAGGTGGCGCGTCTTGTCCTCCAGGTTGTGGGTTGGATGTTGAAGAAGCAGCCGACCTTGTCTGAGCCGCAACGGTTTTGGCGGCCTCGGCGGCCGCTTCCACAGCGGCAGCGGCCTTCTTGGTGAAAATTTTGACCGATTCCCTTGGCCGTTCCGATGCCTTGTCTGATGCCTTTTCCGATGCCTTCTCTCTTTCGCTTCTGCTTTCCCGAGACCTCTTCTTGGACTCCTCCGGTGCTGGGGCGGCATTCTTGCCTTTAGCACCCTGGGAGTCCTGGCGGGCATGCTTCGCGCTCTTGGCCGCAGCCGCCTCTTTGGCCCTAGCCGCCTTCTTCTCCTTGAGATATTCGACCAAGGGTGTTGTCATGGTCTTCTCCGCCTTGGCGGGATCCTCGGCAGGTGGCTCAACTTCCTGAACCTCTTTTGGCGCATCGGGGTTGGCCAGGGCCTCGAGAAATGCCATAAACTCCGGGTCTTGGTCGATTGTGCCTTGTCGCCCATCAACGCGCTTCTTGTCGCCGGGGATCTTCTTGTAGGCAGCAAACTCGACGGTGGGGAGAGAAACCAGGGCTGGGTCGTTGTATGTCTCCTTCGCATCTTCCCACGTTGCCGTTTGTACTCTCTGCAGCAGCGCCGTCAAGTCGTCCCTTCTGATGACATGGAGGTATGCGCGCGATGGCCGTGAGGGTTTCGAGGGACTATTCGGAAAGATGATCAGTGCCTGCAGAAAGAAACAAAAAAAAGGAAATGAAAAATTGCAGATCGCGGGGTGGGATACTGACTGGTGCGACACCTTTCCGGGCCAGTATGAGAACCAGTCGACCTTGGGCCCTCCAACTTTCCATTCATCGCCCAAGATGGTGACAAACTCGTCCTCGGTCATCCCTGGCGGTAGACGCCTAACGACTACCTTCTCGCCCTGGGGCGGCGCCTTGGCCTTGGGAGCTTTTGGCGCATCGTTGGAGGACTGACCATCTGTTGCACCGCCATTCGTTTTCCTGGCCAACAGCTGAGGGGTGCTCATGACCATTTAGATTCCGCTCGGCTCGGGGTCTCTGGCTCTTCTTGGTGGCCCAATCGATGGGACGTTTCAAATACGTTGAGAAAATTCGAGCGCTGTAAGAGACCCAGCTTCCTGGATCCTGCGTCGCCGAGCAGGCCGTTTTGGCGGGAAAGTAGTAGGAGGTTCAGCCAAAAAGGTCTCAAAGGTTGACGCGCAGTCCTTCTCTACCTAGCACAGGGTACTCCGTACTGCAGTTCGCTGGACGAGCATTGAAGAAAGGTGATAAGGTTGTGGGGCGGTCTTATCAAAGCTCCGCCGGCGAATAGAGGGGTCCGCCCAAGCGCTGGTACTCCGTACTTGATATGTAGCGTAACGTGGTTCAGAGAGGGCGGGAACCTAACATCAAACTCCTAACATCAAACGTCAACGGGGCCCGTTGAGACTTTCGAACTTTCCTTACCCGAGCCTCCGTTCCGGCCTGGTACGATACGAAGTACGGAATCGTTGGTCCATCCGCCGACCGCACTCTGTTAATTAACTAGTTCCCAGGCGCCGGACCAGGACAACTCCACCAACCCCTCGATCAGCTCCCGAGCCACCCCCATTCATCACGCAATTCGCGACCCCCGTTCACACCGCTACCGCCAGGCCAACAACCAACGGGCGCCAAAGATAGCGCTTCTGCTCCAGTGAGCCAGCACCAACACGAGCGCCATGACCAGTGTACCAAAACCGGGTCCGGCAAACCTCCGGCCAGGCGCCGGGCTGGACGAGTGGCTCGAGGAGGCCAAACAATGCCACTACCTGCCCGAGCACGTCATGAAGCAGCTCTGCGAGATGGTCAAGGAGGTTTTGATGGAGGAGTCCAACATCCAACCCGTCGTCACGCCCGTCACAATATGCGGCGACATCCACGGCCAGTTCTACGACCTGCTCGAGCTGTTCCGCGTGGCCGGCGGCATGCCCGGCGAGTCGAACGTCCAGGCGCCCATGACCAGCACGACAGTCATCACGTCCGACGACATTGAGCCGCCGACAGAGATCACGAACCCGAAGCTGAAGGGCAAGGTGAAGAGTGTGCGGACACGTGCAGATGGCAACGGCGACGATACCGCCGCTGCCGAGGTCCAGGAGGAAACCACGCACTCCGCCCCCCCGGCTGACTCTGGCGTGCAGTCGGTCCAGACGCGTTTTGTCTTTCTTGGAGATTTCGTCGACCGGGGGTATTTCAGCTTGGAAACCTTCACCCTCCTCATGTGTCTCAAGGCAAAGTGAGTTGCCCCCTTCCCCC
>NW_027192582.1:183320-244439 GCF_042370625.1 Thermothelomyces heterothallicus | reverse complement strand
AAAAAAAAAAAAAAAAAAAAAAAAAAAAAAAAAAAAAAAAACACCCCTTAAAAACGACCCAAACACCAGGACGCGCAGTCGCGCAATCGCGCAATCGCGCAATCGTGTAGCTCCTGTTAACACCAGCGCGACAGATACCCCGACAGAATAGTCCTCGTCCGCGGCAACCACGAGTCGCGCCAAATCACGCAAGTGTACGGCTTCTATGAAGAGTGCCAGCAAAAATACGGCAACGCGTCGGTGTGGAAAGCCTGCTGCCAAGTCTTTGACTTCCTCGTGCTGGCCGCCATCGTCGACGGGACTGTGCTCTGCGTGCACGGCGGCCTGAGCCCCGAGATCCGCACGATCGATCAGATCCGGGTGGTTGCGCGCGCTCAGGAGATCCCCCACGAGGGCGCCTTCTGCGACCTGGTCTGGAGCGACCCGGAAGATATTGAGACGTGGGCCATCAGCCCGCGCGGCGCCGGCTGGCTTTTTGGCCATAAGGTGGCCAACGAGTTCAACCACGTCAACGGGCTCAAGACGATCGCGCGCGCCCACCAGCTCGTGAACGAAGGGTACAAGGTGAGTGTCTCCCCCCTCCCGGCCCTCCCGGTCCCCACCTTGGAACAAAGAATACTCTCGGTCACGCGCATGAACCTAACCTGGGGCGTCGCCGTCCTCCTGTTCGTAGTATCACTTCCCGGAAAAGTCCGTCGTCACCGTCTGGTCGGCGCCCAACTACTGCTATCGCTGCGGCAACGTCGCCTCCATCATGACCGTCACGTCGTCCGACTGCCTGGAGTCGAGCACAAAGTTCTCCATATTCTCGGCCGTGCCTGACGACCAGCGCCACATCCCTGGCGGCCGCCGCGGCGCCGGCGACTACTTCCTCTGAGCGGGAAGAAAAAGAGCGAAAAGAAGGGGAGACCCCGAAGGCGGCGGCGACTAACTTTGCGATGAACGATTTGCCATACACATGTACGATGGGTGACGGCTGACCCCGACCTCTCCTTTCCCACGTAACCTGTCTGTCTCTGCAGAGGTTGCGAAATCGCTTGCATCTCGCACCGCTTGCTTGCTTGCTTGCCTCGCTGCACAGCAGCCAATCATGGTTGTGGATGTGAGCGGTGTTTTGCTGTTGGTGTTGTGCCGAGAGAATGAGGGAGAGAAAGGGAAAGGGAGGAGAAGGGACAAGGAAAGGAGAGCAAGTCGACCGGAAGAGCAATGCTGACGAAGGGGTGTGCTTGGTTCGCTTCGCTCGGGAAGCCAGAACACATTCCGTTCACATTCCGTTCGTTTCCTTCTTCGAGCGCTTTAAGCAACAAACGTCATGCTCGCCACACTCATCCTTTAACTCGTGCTCGCTCGCCGTCCTCTCCAAAGAAGGGGGGGGCGGGATCGAGCAAGCTCTAGAGCTCGGGTCTGTCAACACGGCCAAGGTTAGACAATCCTCGAAGCACGACGCAGCAAAGCTTCGTGCGAAATCTGGCAGCAGCAATGGCGGGTCTCTTTTATATCGCGGAACTGGGTCGTTGTTAGTAGATGATTGCGCATAGAGCGAGGGGGGGCGGCTATTTGTTACTGTTTCTTTCGCAAGATATTCGGGGTGTTGGGGGGGACACCAGGTGGCGGCACAGACATTAAGATGAACCGGCATCTTTTTGTGTATCATGCATGGCTCTGGATCAGAAACAAGCGGCATTCAGATACCCTTACCCGTTTTCAACTTACACACTGGCTGCGTCTTAGTCATGGTATAATTATCTAGCCTGGCTACCGGAAACGAGACGAGACAGCAATGTCGCAAACGTATTGTCGGATGCCCCTGACTTGAACAATGAGGTGACAATGTAAACTTTCAAAACTCTTGCCCTTTATGTCACTAACCCGTCTATGTACCGACTTTTCAAGCCGCGCTTGGCTGGCGCTTCTAGAGTGTTTAATATGCAAAAGTTTGTGCACCCTCGACCCGATAAATAGCATCGTTCCCCACCCAGTTCGCCCATTCATATATACACATTACCTTCTCCAACTCTGCCAGTGAGGAGTGTCTCTCTCCCTTTTCCATTCCTTCCTCTCTCTCTCTCTCTCTATATATATATATATATCTCTCTAGCATCACCTCTGACCCTTCAGCTCTTCCTCGACCTCCTCCTTGACAAGGTCTCGCACGGCCTTCCAGTCATTCGCTACCTCCTTAACCCTCTTCTCCTTCTTGTCCAGGCCGACAAACTCTGGGGGCAGCACCTTGGAGTCAAACTCGAAGCCCGGCTCGTCCTTGAGGGCGAGCGTGACGGCGCCGGCAAACTTGGCCGGGTGGGCGGTCGACAGCGAGATGATGGGCGTGTTGGCGCCGTTGAGGCGGGCGGCGGAGCGGCGAGCGGCCTCGACGCCGACGGCCGTGTGGGGGTCCAGCACGTAGCCGACCTCCCTGTACACGTTGCGGATGGTGTCGAGGGTCTCCGGGTCGCTGACGCGCTCGCTCTCGAAGGTGCGGCGGGCCGACTCGAGCACGTCCTTGTAGACGGGCCCGAAGCCGCCCTTGGTCTTGAGGCTCGACAGCCAGGCCGAAACCTCCTGGCCGGCCTGCTTCTTGTTCCACTCGTCGTCCATGCCGGCGCTCGCGGCGAACTCGTAGGCGAGGAACCAGAGGAGGCGCTCGAAGTTGGAGGAGACGAGGATGTCCATGGCGGGCGAGAGGGTCTCCTTGACGCCGTCCTCGTGGGCCTGGACGCCGTCCGACTCGATGCCGCCCTTGGCGGCCGAGCCATAGGCGGGCTTCTTCTCGTACCTGCCCGTCTTCCAGAACCGGTCGAGGATGTCGTTCTCGTTGGTCGCGATGACGAGCTTGTCAACGGGCAGGCCCATGCGGTAGGCGAAGTAGCCGGCCAGGATGTCGCCAAAGTTGCCCGAGGGGACCGAGAAACGGACCTTGTCGCCGATCTTGAAGGAATCCGGTTGTTGGCGGGCGAGGGAGAAGTACGAGTAGAAGTAGTAGACGGTCTGGGCGAGGATGCGGGCCCAGTTGATCGAGTTAACGGCGCCGAGCTTGTGGGTCGAGTTGATGTCGGGGTCGGCAAAGAGCGCTTTGACAATGTCCTTTAGGTGGGCGCGTCAGTCTCACGGGAGGGACACCACAAGGTAGACAGGCGGCAGAGGGGCAAAGGCCAGGCAGGGTGTACCAACCTGACAGTTGTCAAAGTTGCCGGTAACGGCCAGGTTGTGGACGTTGGCGTCCAAGACGGTGGTCATCTGGAGCTCCTGGATCGGGCTCACGCGGCCCTTGGGGTGGAGCATGAAAACCGAGACGTCCTTCTTCCCCCGCAAGCCGTAGATGGCGGCGGAACCCGTGTCACCGCTCGTGGCGCCCACAACGGTGAGGTGATACCTGTCGCGGCCCGTCTTTCCCTCGTTCCGGCGCACCAGGAAGTATTCGAACAGGTTGCCGAGGAACTGCAGAGCCACGTCCTTGAAGGCAAAGGTTGGTCCGTGGAAGAGTTCCAGCAAATGTATGTTGCCTTGGAGATGGATCAGTGGGGTAACGTCGTCGGAGCGAAAGGTCGAATAACTGCGGCGGATGATGTCCTTGAGGTCCTCGGCAGGGACTTCGGAGGGAGAGATGTAGAGCGACAGGACGTTGAAGGCAAGGTCGACAAAGGAAAGATCCTTCCAGGACTCCCATTGCGACGCGATGGGAACTTCCTCGGGGATGTACAGACCACCATCGGAGGCGAGACCCTTGAGCACGACTTCCTCGAAGGAGAGCTGGGCAGGGTCCAGATCGTCAGCGACGGGTTGATTTTTGGAGCGCGTTGAAGGAGGACACGGTGGAGGGCGTGTCGCGTGAGGCCTTGGGAGAGGAGAGAACCTACACCGCTATCATTGCCCCGCGTGCTGAGGTAGCGTTGCGACGCGGTGTGCGTCTCGTCAGAGGCGCCGTTCGCGGCGACGCCGTTGGACATTTTTTGGCGGGAGAGCAATGTAATTGAGAGACTCGATTGGCGACGGAGCGGTGGCCAGTGGTTGCGGATGGGCCCGGATGCTCAGGGAGGAGAGGATGTGGACGGCGATATGGGGGAGGAGAGAGGGAAGGGGAGGGAGACTAGAATCAAGAGGCAGAGTCAGAGTCAGAGTCTGCCCCCGAAGTCTTGCGTCTGAAGGGAAAGTTGGTGCCGAGTATCGGCGAGCGGGGCCGCAAAAAGCTGCGATTTGTGCCCCGCACCCACTCGCCGCCAACCGGACCGTGTCCTCGACTGGCCCTTGCCCCTTCCAGCGTGCCCGCCGGACTAGGGGACCTCAACCTCAGCATTCAGGTTTGACACAACTGCTTGATGCACCTCTTGAATCGTGGTCTCCTCCAATGCGCAAAATTCGCAAGAGGAGTACTAGTCTAATTGTCATCATCTCTTCCCCCAGTCCTGTTCGCCGCGACTGAACCACGGGTCTGATGCGATGGTTGGCGCGTCTGAAAGCGTCTCCATTTCCAGCCGTCAGCTGAGGCGCACCACATGGATATTAAGGCGCGGCATGTCTGATGTCGAAGACAACAAAACAACACTGGGTCACGCAGCCGTGAGGAATTCATCGAGTGCTGGAGGCCCCCCCCCCCCCAAAAAAAAAAAAAAAACCTCTTCGTTCTCAAGTTGCGAGGCGGGAATCTGGCATGCTGTCGAACCCATACGCAGTGAGTCGATTCTTCGTACTGATTGCTCTTCCAGAAAGAAGATATCGTGAAGGCCGCTGGCCTCGCCGATGAGGGTCCACGATGGACCCAGTTGCTCTACCGAGATCCTGGGACTGCAAACGAGGCTCAATTGCAAACCACACATATGCCGGGTTGGCTAGGGAAACAAATCTCTACAAATTCAGAAATAAAGAAGGGGAGGACGAAGACGAAGGAGGGTATAGTGTAGAGGTGTACAGATTAGTGTGCTGTATAAAGCAGAGGAGGGGACCGGAGAGTATGAGGAACTTCGTAGCATACACCACGCGACAAAGAACTACACTCCACAGTACTGCATTATGCGACGCAATGATACACCCCACTCACTCAACTTGAGTCAACTCAACTCAACTCAACTCAACTCGTGCAGTCCCCCCGGTTCTGCTTCGCGCTTCGTGAGGGTCGGCTTGCACAGAGAGAAGGGATTGCCCAAGAACGGTTGAGAATTGGCTCTGGCACACATCAAACAAGGTGCGGGTGGGGCCGACGACAACGGGATTGGCGGGCCCCCGTCCAAGCCCAGGCGTAGTGTAGGCGGGATGCAACAGAATTCAAGATTGGTGGGTCATTGGCTCGCCCCAAGCTCGAGGAGACGCGGGGCGCAAGCGGGAGGTGGGACCGGCCCAACCCCAGACTGCAGAGTAGCCAATTGGCGTGCTCGGCACTGCAGCCCCCTGCACGAAGTCGCTGGCCCAGTGTGCATCTCTGCTCGACTGAGCAGGCACTGCGAGTTTTTTCCTCGGCGCTTTTCATGTTCAAGTTTCTTCAGCAAGCCTATGCCGACATGTCCGTGTGACTGCGAAACCAGGAGCTGTCGTTGCAGGTCGTCGAGCCTTCTTTTTTGGGGCACGTGGATAGAGTTTTCCCGAGTGCAGTATGCGAGCTGTGTGAGCAGGAAGGGTCCTCTCCACCAGGCACTCTTGGGAGCTTAGTGGATACTAAGAGTACAGATTACTAGTAGTTCAACCATGTCATCGCGGTCATCGCGGGGCCCAGGACGTGGATCGGCCAACGGCGGGTGACGATCCCCAGCAACGATTGCCTCGATCAGACGCGCCCGTTGCATGGCCGTTCCATTGCTCCATCGTGTAGTGAACGGGACACACTACTCGCAATACACTACATACACTATGTGTCGGTGTCGAGAGTTCTACACCGCACACAATCAGATAGCATACAGCAGGCGGCTGCGTGCACCGCAACCAACCGGGTGCCTACGGAGTACTTGCATGTGCATCAAAAGTCCAGGTAATCAAGGAAGATCTGCACAACGAATGCCCGCGCCTGCCTCCGGGAGCACCGGCCCTGTCTCACAAGCGCCGCTTTCCCTTTTGCTTCTTCCTCCAACACGCGTGCTGTATGTACTATTGTTCGGTTCTCTCATCCGCCATCCGCCAATGCTACTGACTTGTTTCATCCTCATCGTAATTCACTTGTGGACGTAATTCGCCACATCAGCGCGGCCATCACCGCTCCCTTGTGGGAGAGCAATTCGGGAGAGCAATTAGGCATTGCACGGTTGAGAGGCGAAGTGACGCGATTGCGGGTTGCACCATTGTCTTATCAGCCGCCCAGCAGCTGCACTGTGTGCGGGTGTGGTGTGAGGTTGAGCCCGCAACCAGGCCAATTCGAAACCCCCCACCCCTCGACTCGCTTCAACCAGGAGCAGGGATCAGCGATAAGGCACCTCTGCCCCCCCCTCCTCCTTCCTTCTTTCTCTACTCGACACTCCCCCCCTCTCGATCACTCTCGATTCCGATCGAGACTGGTATTGGCAAAGAAGAATTTATCTTCTGTCGAGACTGGCTCGACAGTCGAACCCCAATTTCATCCATCGCCATCGGCTGGCTCCTCTCTAATTCTCTCTCCTCGTCATCGCCCGCTAATACGATAACTAATCGATTCCCACCTTTATTCTCCGCAGTCTTTGCAGTCTTTTCTGGCCGTGTCCCTGCGTCGATTTCTATCCGCTCGCAAACTTCAGATCCCCCTCGACTTCCTGGCCCGGGTCGCCCGCGTCCTGTTCTCGCGTCGATGCATCCGTGAACCACCAGCAAGGACGACGAGGACGCCGACGACGACAACGACCGCAGAGCGGTATCATGGCGACAATTGCCTTGTCCAGACCTGTTACTGCCCATCGCTCCACGTCCCTGTCTGCGACCATTGCCCTCGACAGCCACCCTTCGCAATGTCCGCCCCCCGTGCCCAACAAGCACATTCCCGTGTGCCCCCCTGGCCCCATCCCGCAGCAGGAGCCCACCACGCCGCCGCCATCCCCGGGCTCCCAAGAGGATCAAGTGAACCGCTCGCTGCTGTACCCCCCGGACAAGTACCCTCGCGTCGAGATGGGCCGGCTTTCCATCTACGAGCTTGATACCGACGACGTCGCTGCCGCCCTCGACCACGTCGCCCGTCAACCGCTCCCGGACGCCTCCCAGGTCTTCCCTTGGCTTCACGGCCTCCACCCGTCCAACACGGTCCAGCAGACCTTCTTCATGGCCCGGAAGCGCGCCCTGCGGAGGACGCCCCCCTGCCTGCGCGGCATCACTGTCGTCAAGGCCAACGGGGAGCTCACCGTCTCGCGGCTGAAGGGCGCCATCGCCCCGCACGAGTTCCTGCGCACCGGGGGCGCCTCGGCCGAGTTCCTCGACATCGATCCCAGGGAGGGATTCTCGGTCCGCAACTTCCACATCCAGGCGGCCAAGGCGGCCATGACCTCGGACATCATAGTCTACGGCGACGACGACGCCGCCGTGCGGAAGCTGGCCTGGGACGTCGCCGCCGCGCAGCAGCAGTGGCGCGAGAGGCACGAGGCCATGCGGCACCCCTTGCCCCACTACAACACCTTCGTCTGCGTCAGCCCCTTTGACGAGTTCGAGGAGAAGCACCCCGAGATCGTGTCGGTCAGCTCGGACGGGCTCCTCACCGGAAACGTGCTCGATTTCTTCCACCAAGAGAGGCTCGAGATGTACGACATGACGCAGGCGTCCGAGATCTCGCCCAACGTCTGGCTGGGCCCGACCCCCGACTCGGGCTCGGAAGATGAGCAGGCCTACGACATCCTGATCGACTGCAACGACCTCGGCCGGCTGAACCCGGCCGCCCTGCAGGCCATCGCGGACGCACCCGACGACGAGACCAAGCAGTACCACCTCGACTTCCCCTCCTCCGGTAGCATCATCGCGCCGAGCTGGTCGAACGCAGAAGCAGACGGTATCCTCGAAACCTGCAAGTGGCTCTTTCACCTCGCCCACGGCACGCGCCCTTCGCCTCCAGCCACCACCACCCCCTCCTCACCACAACCCCAATCTGCCGCCGACGGCGACATCCCCATGGCCTCGACCACCGGGGCCCCACCATTGCCATTATCATCATCATTATCATCATCATCATCATCATCATCATCATCATCATCACCCGCACCAGCACCACCACAACCCACGGCACGACCCCGCAGGATCCTCTTACACTGCAACGACGGCTACACCGAGATCACGCTCCTCGCTGTCGCCTACCACAGCTTCGCCACTGGCCAGCCGGTACCCCTCGCCTGGCTGGACCTGCACACCTCCAAACACCGGAACCTCTTTGCCTATCCGTCAGACGTCAGCCTGCTCAGCGCCATCGCCCCTCGTCTGCTGGCCGAGTCGCCCTCGTTCTCAGGAACAGCAGCAGCAGGAGAAGGTGGTCGGGGAGGAGGACGGGGACGAGGACGAGGAAGAAAAGGAGCAGGGACCACGCGGTCACCGGCCCCCTCCGCCGAGCAGCTTGCCGACATTCTGCGCGAGCAGGAACCGCGCTGGTTTGCCGGCTTCGACGGCTCGTTCCCCAGCCGCGTGCTGCCGTACATGTACCTAGGCAACCTGGGGCACGCCAACAACCCGGACCTGCTGCGGGCCCTGGGCATCGGTCAAATTTTGAGTGTCGGGGAGACGCCCATGTGGCGGGACGGCGAGCTCGAGGCATGGGGTGAGGACAACATCTGTCTTGTCAAGGGCGTGCAGGACAACGGGATCGATCCCCTAACTGACGAGTTTGCACGGTGTCTGGAGTTTGTCGGTACGCTCTTCGTCGCTCTCTCTATTTTCCTCCCTTTCTCTTTCTCTCTTCTTCCCGAGGACTGACGTTAAAAAAAACAGACCGTGGCCGGCGCAACGGGACCGCGACCCTCGTGCACTGCCGCGTCGGCGTCTCGCGCAGCGCCACCATCTGCATTGCCGAGGTCATGCGGAGCCTGGGCATGTCGTTCCCCCGCGCCTACTGCTTCGTGCGCGCCCGCCGCCTCAACGTCATCATCCAGCCGCACCTGCGCTTCGCCTACGAGCTGCTCAAGTGGGAGGAGCACCTCTTCTCGACCGGCCACGGTTTCGGCGGTTCCGGCCACAAGAGGGAGCTCGAGTGGGCCGAGATTGCGCGCGAGGTGGCGCTCATGAACAAGCCTTACACTCGATGAGCGCCCTACTTTTCTCTTTTTTCTACTCTCTTTCTTTTTTTGGATTATTTTCCCATTTCATTTTTTTATCTATTTTTGTGCGCTATTCAGGACTAGAGTGGAGAGACGGTTCACTCTCCTGGCTGTCCTGGCGGGGAAGAAACGCGCAGTTCCAGCTCTCTCCTGGAGGGAGACGGGGCGGCTTCTTTTTCAATCACCTCAGGCCTCTACGAATTACTTCCAATCCACCTACACCCCGAGAACATCCCCTTTGAACATGAGGCCCAGGGGGGATGGAGGGTGAGGGAGAAGGTTTGGCTTCCTGCGATCATGTCGCACGCTCACATACACGCATACACATACATACCAAGTCCGGTGAAGCCTTAGCTCCGCGCACACCAAGTTCATCACCGTCACCCGTCACTATCGTCGAAAACGAGACGTCAGCGCCTTGGAATAACCAGCAGCGGCGTAACAGAACACACGATTCTGGCGTTACTACTTGCGAAACAGCCTACCTGCTTCCCACGCAGTGTTCATCATCTCTTACCGCACTCGGCGCAAACTCCCCGCCTTCGGCCCTCCGCCCTCCGCGAATACATTACGCGGATTTTCTACAGCCTCCATTTCTGTTACCTGTAACGACCGGATACGACACGCTTCACTTTTTCCCCCTCTTTATCTTGTTTTTTTCGGATCTTGTTCTACTTGCTTTACACGGTTGTTTCAATCTTCGACTTGTCTGTTATCTGTTTCATGATCTCTCCCAAAGTATTTTCGTCATGAAGGCTTCTGTTCGATATTGGTATACGGAATCAGAGTAGGAGGGAATGAGCGATTTGAATGAACGGATGATTGGGTGGGTGGATGGAATGGTCAGGCGCTGTCACGATTCGCAGTATTTTTCACCGCTGGGAATGATGGACGGGCGTTGTACGGAACGGGCTCGAGGGTATCTTTTGCTATGGGTTGGCTTTTATTCAGCTTGTGGTTTTCGACTTGTATATGGCTGAGATGGGTTGAATGGACATGTTTGGGAAGCAAGGGTTTCGAAATGAGGTTTTTTTCTATTCGAATTGAAACACATTCCGATGGCTTAGAGTGCCTTGCCTGTATTGATGTGATCTTCCATTTCTTCGTTTCTAAGTGACGCACATTTGTAGCGCACAAGGGGATAGCGAAGCAGAGCAGAACAAGATACCTCTCAGTTCACCATCATTGGGTAAAGCATGTTTTTGGTGGTAGCCCAAGGAGCTCAACTTTTCTTGTGCTTTCAGCTCCCTTCTCCTTGTGCCCGAGGTACGGGAGATATTGGGTTGAGCAACGACGGTCCAAAACCCGGAGGCAAATCTTTGTGGCCAGCCCTATGATCATTCTGTTACGCAACATAGGTGGCGGTTTGTGATTGCCCATCGCCGCTACGGGCTGGGAATATTAGGACGCTGGCGTTCTCCACGCTTGGAGGAAATACAAAAAGAATAATCAAGGGCGCCAAAACCGAACGCCAAACGCTATGCGAGAATAACCCTTTTGGGAATGTCCTCCTGGACCCCATTATCGAGCCTTGCGCCCATAATCCGTCGAAACCTCTTCCTCCCTGAAACCCAACTTGGCAGATCACCTCGAGTAGATGTCAACAAGTAAATTCTTCTCTGCAGCAGCGGGACCTAGTCAGCCTGGCCGTGCTGCGCTGTGACATCGCCGGTGGAAGTGTCTCCTGTGTCTGTAATCTCGGGTGCTCGCACATTTGTCGGGTCAGCTGGATCATCATGGTCCTGCACAGCCTGCCAGGACGCATGCTCAGGCCCCACGGTCGGAGAAAACATCCACGTCCCGCCTAGATACTCATTCGCGGCCGTCACCCTGGGGTCATCAACGGGGCCGCGACCCCGGCCGAACAGAGAGCCGATCGAGTTGCTCATAGCATCATATATGGCAGCCACGGCGGTGCCAACCATGGCAGCAGGGATACGAATGACGGAGGTCATTGCGGTGTTCGGTGCTCGCTGTTTTCGCCGTTTCGGTTGCGCTGCCCTCACTTCCGTCGACTGTTCAAACTCCTCAAACGGACGATATTCCGTGCTATCGGTTGGCGACTATGAACCGTATACAGAGCTTTCCATCTTAGTGTCTAGCACGCTGGGGAGTGCAAGTTAGCGTGTATCTGGGGTGCTGCGCAAACGTCTAGAGAACGTACGTGTACTGCCGGACAAGACATCCCTCCCCTCCGTTTTGCAAATCGATATTGTAGACAAAGAAGCCGCCGTCGCTCGTGGCCACCATGATCTGGGGCGAGTTATTGCACATGGCCACAACGCTGCGCAGAGGTGCGGGGCCTCCTATCAGAGAGCCCCTCGCCGTCGTATTGGTAGGCTTGGGAAGTTTTATGCTCGCAAAGTCACGCTGCGGCTCCCACATCTCGGTGACCGACTGCGGGAGGTAAGGCCCAACAGCTCCCGCCACAGTACGACCCATGATCTGCGACGATCGACGGAGCATGCTGCTAAAGGTGCCGCTTTGCCTCTTGCGTGCTGAATCCTTGGTCCTGGAGCCGGCATTCGGTGTTTCACCGCCACGAGGGGACGAGCCGGAGCTGCCGGGAGAGTATTCCGGGTCGTCGCTGTCGATGCTCCTGGATCGAGACCAGCGGTTTGACCGAGGGCTGCCCGGCTCTTCCGGCTCGGGGACGGCACTCCCTGCCGCACTGGCGTTCTGCGCGTTGACAAGGCGGAAAATATGTACCGTGTCCGTCGAGGACGAGACGCACAGCAGGGTGGAGCTCAAGTTGAAGGACATGCTATATATCGTCGAGGGGTAAGTTCCGCGACGGAACTGATAGAGCTTCTGGCCGTCCGGAACGGAGAAGACTCGTATGATAGTGCCGGTCTCAGAGGCGGTCGCAACCTTGGTGCCTTCGTGGTTCAGGGCGACGAAGGAGAGCGGTGAACGGTGAGCCTCGATGACGTTAAGGGCCTTCCCGGTGTTGGTGTCGTAGATGATGACCTCGCCAGAGGTGGTCGGCACGTAGGTCGAGAGGGGGGGCGCGTGGGCGGGCCGCCTCTCTCCTTGATCCTCGCGCGGTTTGGGCAGGGGGTATGCGATGTAACTCCTTTCCGACGAAGGCGACAGAGCGAAGATAGCGTTGGGGTTCGGCGACGTCGCAATGGTGTGCAGCAGGGCCATGTTCCCGATGTCGTAGAGGTAGATCTCTTGCTCAAGGACCACAGCCAGGCGTCTCCTGTTCAGGCGAACCGCCAGTACGGCAGTTGGGAACGTGAGCTCGCAAATGATGGAACCTCGCTACAGAACGCAGCGTTAGCAAGCTGAGAAAAGAAAGCTAGAGGGGCAAAGCGGCGGGTGATGCTTCAGCTTGCCTTGGTATTTTGTATCACTAGGTGCCTAGGCGAGCGAACCAGGGCGACCAGCGAGGTCGAGAAGAGCATCTCAATGATGGTGACATTTCCCTCGTCGCTATTAAAGATCTTGTTGAAGGGATCGGTGTGATAGATGCGAAAGCCTTTTGTGGTGGCGACGGCGAAACAGCTGTGATCCTGGTTGAAGGTGACAAAGTTGAGCGAGTTGCCCGACATTGTTGCAGCGGCGCACCCGAGCGGCGTCCGGATGCGATCCAAAAGGTATGGGTGATGTGCGGGGCTGTTGTTGGTTTCGGCGAAAGAGGATGCTCAGTGTCAGGCGACGGTGCTTCTAGTCGAGAACGGGGTTCGGCTGGCTAATTCTACTTCTCGAGATCAGGATATTCTGGAGAACATGAGAAAATGAGAAGCAGCAATCGCGGCACCCGAAACCTTTTCCGGCTTCCTCGGTCCGGATGCCTTGGAGCTTCAGGTCGTCTCTGGCGGCAGTTGCTGTTGGATGGAAGAGGGAGAGCTTCTTGCTCTGCTGCCTCGCTGCTTATGGAAGATGGATTGGGAGCTCGCTCTCTGGTCCAAAGCTTGGCAGCTGATCGTCACATGCGGGGCATGCACCGTCTTGGCACATGGCGGATAGTGACTTGTAGGCCCAAGTGGGCAAGTGGATCCGGTAACTGGAATTCCAAAGGAAATGAGAGCACGAAAGAGCACTGCTCCAAGATCAACAAGGGCTAATGAGAATATGTTGACGGAAGCGCAAACGTGAACAGTACAGGCGTGAGAGAATATGATGTAAGCATGCTGAAAGAGAAGGATACTGGGATAGAGAAACAAAGAAACCTTTTTTTTTAAGAAAACAAAGGTCTAAGGGTAAAAGTTTTAAACGAGGAGGGCCCTACAAAGTAACAGGTCGGTCGGTGCATTGGCCTGGGATAAACATGGTGACGCTTCATAGCAGCAGCAGTTAGTTGATCCAGTAACAAGATCATTACAGGTCACTACAACGACGACCTAACTATCGGTGACTATTATAACTCAGCGTTGGCATCACCCTTTTACCCCAAGTTGACTAGCACAGTCTCGGGAAAAAAACGCCATTCAAAACAAAATGACTGGGTATGCATTTCTTTTTGTTCTTCTCTCGCTCCGTCTGTCACTCCCCGCGCACTTGATTAGATTACCACTACCATTTACCTACTGCTTGTCGTGACCATGACATTCCTGAAGGCGTCCGAGATCTCGGACATGGTAGGCGGCACATGTTTCTCTTGTACCACCGTCGACACCCCCTTGGAAATTCTCTCCTGCATCAGCTTCAGCAGCACCGGCGGCAGGGACTCGTCCGTTGCCCTGATCGTCAACCGCACCATCTGTAGGCAGAGGAAGAAGAAGAAGAAGAAAAGTCAGCAAACCCTTCCCCATTTTCCCCGAGGAGCCCGGCTTAGACACGGGGGCAGGGGCACAACGCAAAACTCACCTGGCTCTGGTAATTAGGTTCCAGTCGCATCAGACAGCCGTATTTGCCGCCCTCCGACGTATGCACCACGCTGGCGCCCACAAAGTTCTTGGCGTTGGGATCAACTCCAGGAAGAACACCCCACCGGAACCCTTCGACCACGGTCCTGATGAAGCTCTCGGTGATCTCCCTCTCGTTCGCCTTGACCAGTCCAAAGATCTGCTGTGCCTCCCGCGGCGGACCCCCGATCTGCTTCCACCGCTTGAAGAAATCATCGGACGACAGCTCGGCGGGATCCATAAACTTGTGAATGGTTACGGGCAGCTTCAGCGTGAGGGCCTGCAGGGCACCGGCGAGATAGCTGATGCGGATGGTAGGGCTCTTTTCGAAGACCCGCTTGGCCTCGAACATGATGACCTGCTGGGCCTGGGCGCCCTGGGCGAGGGCGGTCTCGGGCAGCCCCTTGATGTCCCAGGTGAGCTTGCCCTTCTCCGACTCGTCCAGGTCGAGCGTGGTGGTGAAGGACGAGATGAGGGCGGGCGTCTTGTTGGTGAAGTAGAGGATCAGGCAGGCCATCTGGCCGCGGTACTCGGACCGCACGCCAACCTGCAGCTGCCCGTCCTCGTAGAGCACACCGTCCGCCCGAAGGAGCAGCCGGTTGTAGCCCCGCTCCCAGCCGGGCGAGAGGTGGGCGGCGCTGGCGAGGTTGGGCGGCTTGAGCGCCTTGGCCTCGGCGGGGCCGAGGTTGTTCATGTCCAGGCCCGCAAGGTCGTTGGCCGCCGAGTGCCCGTTGGTCGCGGGCGTGCCGCCGTTCGTCTGATAATTCGTGGTGAAGGCCCTCCTAAGCCCGCCTTGTTTGGCCATGCTGAGCTCGGCCGCATCCGAGTTGGCGTCCTTCCCGCCAACGACCCAGGTCCTCTTGTCGCTCGTCCTGGAGTGTTTCTGATGAAGCCTGGAGAGCAGAGCCGATTCGCGCTCGGGGAACGGCGGCATCTCGTCGCAGACGGTCCGCAGAAGGTCGTCCGTAGGCATGTTCGCCAGCGTCAGGTACTCGCATGCCCGTTGCTGGAGCTCGGGGTCAAGCGTGTGGCTGTAGACGCTGAAGACGTTGACGAGCTGCGGCTTGATCTCCGGGAAGAGGTTGACGAATTTGATGAAACATGACAGGATCATGCCCCGAGTGCTCGAGCCACACGCAGGCAGCTTGTTTTGCAGCGCCAGGAATTGCTCGATCGGGCTGCATCCCCGTTCCTCGGCGATGAGATGCCCGAACTCTCCGAGAATGTAGGCGCCAATCTTGACCAGCGTCTCGTGGTAGTGGTCTTGCTTGCAGTATTGGAGGATGTTCCGGGCGGCGTAAACCTGCAGCTCCTCGTTGTTGGAGATGATCTGGATCACTCTCTGCCACACCTCATCGCTGACATGGTCGCCCGCCATGGCGATCAGGCGCAGTGATATGTCGACGTACCACTGCACATCCGTGGCATACTTCTCGGTCAAGATGGCGATCTTGAGCACCATCTCTTCCCGGATGGCAAAATCTGCGTTCTGCAGGTAATGGAGCAGTTCGCCAACGATGGCCCGGGCGTTGGACGCGTCGCACATGCTGTACAGCAGGTCGAGACCTTTCCGTCGGACACTAATGTCCCGGTCTTTCAGCGATCCGATGATGACCTCCTGGTGCTGTTTGATAGGGTCAAGCGTGTCCGCCCGCGCAGCCAGGTGCGTCATGGCTTCAAGGCCCAGGTAGCGGACATTGGTCTCCCGCGACTGGATGAACTTGCCGAGGCGCGACGAGATTTGCTGCATCAGCGCCTGCTCCGTGTCGAGGTGGATGATGAGGTTGATAGCCTCAAACAGCACCGCGTTCTGAGCATTGTTCTGCTGCACGTTCTTGTTTGTCTCTAAAGCGAGATCAAGGATCTTTTGAAGGGAATCCCTGATCATGCCTCGGACATGGCTGTCCTCTGCATGTCGTCAATCAGACTGCCGCCGACGGCAGGGTGGGCGCCAAAACGTACCTGAGGGTGGGAAGTATTGTAGCAGTCTCAACAGCTTGACCTGGAGCCAGGGACATGGGACCTTGTAATACAGATAATCTGGCGAATAATCCCCATCAACGACAATCCGTTTCAGGCGGGCGGCAGCTTTGGCATAAGCGCCCTTGTACTGCTCAGGATTATCCTGAGCCAAGGCCATGACCAAGGACGTCACCGACAAGGCGACGCCGAGGTCGAGATCGTCCATCAGTGATATTATCCTTTCCGCCCACTGCGGTTGGACAATGCCCGGGTCTTTCCTGTATAGGCGGAGCAGCGTGAGTGCAGCCTTCTTTTTGACAAACGCCTTTGAGGTCCTGGCTTCAGGTCAACGACGGTGTCTCGCGCGATCCCGGACGATGAGTTCGAACATACGGTGAAATCAAGAGCCTGTGGACCTCGGCGCTCAGGGCTTCTCCCATTTCCCGCCCGCCAACGTTTGCGATGGCGTGGAGCGCAAGGCAGTTGAACAGCTCATTGTGATCCAGGAGATCCTTCCGGATGCTGTTGACCACCAGATGCAACAGCTCGTGCTTCTCATGCAGGAAGAGCGTCATGGCAAGATAGCCGATCTGTTTCTCGGAATACTTGGTTGCCGAGATGAGATTGACGGCTTCGAGGTGTCCGAAATCGACGTTCCAGCCGAGGATGTAGATGTAGAGAAGCTGTTGCCCATCAGCCGGCGAATCCTGCTCCGCGGTATCATGCCACACCCACCTTGCAGACGTATTTCTTCTTGTGGTACCCGCTGAGATTGCCGTCTACGGCCGAGTTAGCATGCCGCTCTGGAGCGGACGAACGTGGCATGGACGTGACAAACCCTTGAACTTTTGCCTGGATGCGCCGGGAGGGTTAGCACGGAGCTTTGAGCAGGGTGCTCGAGTGTGCGGCAGACATACCGGATGTTGGCCAGCTCCTTGTTGATTCGCTTCTCCTCGAGCTCGCGTGCACGAGCATTTCTCAGATCGGCGATGAACTGAACCAGGCCGCGCATGTTGGCATTGCTGCTGCTGGACCGGCCCAGGAAGCCGGTGGGTCCTGAAGACGACATGTTGTTGGAGAGCAAAGCGAGCTCGCTTCAACGGCCCGAAGGTGTATCCAAGGTATCCAGAATCGAGAATCCGCAGCCGAACTCAGAATATTGAGCAATGTCTTCCAGTCGATATCCGGCGTTTCTCCCCACCCCCGCTTCGTTCTCGGTTCGATTGGCCTTGCAGGTGCGGCTAGACGACGCGATACCCAGCTCTCAGTTGATGCTCATGGTCGTCGGAAGAGAGTGATGCAAATGGATGGCGGAGCAACGGAAGACCCGACTCTATCGAGCGCGCGCGTGCAAGGTCACCGAGCAAAAGTCGCCCCAGTTGTCTGCATCTCCCCCGCGGCGTCCGAGAAAACCGATACGAGTCGTGGATTCGGGAACGGATCGAGATTCGGAAAGTGGGCGTGGCAGTCGTCGAGATGCTCAACGGCTGGCGATGTGGTTCAGGGGGTTTGCTATGGTGGGACTGTCTTTGGCCGGTGCATCCCCCTGTTCGAGGAGTCCCCCGCGTGTTTTATTAGTGAGCCAATGCCAGTTGCTTCCCCAAGGTCCCGCCAGAGTGCTGGCGGTGGGATCCCCACAGCTCTTTTCGCCCATTCATGTGCACAGAGCGCGTCTGTGGCTCGCCTGCTTATCAGGACTGTTATCAAGCGAGCTTTCCAAACAACCTTCCCCCCCCCCCCAAAAAAAAAAAAAGCCAAGCCAAGTAGCTGTGTTAACCGGCATTCAGGAAACTTTGGGTAAGGAAATGCCAGGCCATTGCCTCCCACCACCCCGAGAATGCGGCTGAACACGCCCCGAGCCTGCCTGCCGCAGCGCCTACGATCATTAACAGCACCTCCCTGCGCGCGGCGGGCATACGCGTTCCAGGCCCCGGGCGGCGCCGTCTTCAAGGTCTTCAACAGCCGTGCGAAACGGCTCCAGAAGGAGCGGGCGGCCGCCAATCCCGAGCTCAGCAGGCAGGCCGACTATCTCAAGGACGAGGTGGCCATGCGCGTGTGTGAACGGTTGTTGGTGGGCATTCCCTCTCTCCCTCCCTCCCTTCCAACCCCTCTTTTTTTCTCGCTTTTTGCTCAATTGAGCCTTCACCACACAATCAACCTATTTGTGGAAACTAACACATTCCCTCTTCCGTCTTTCAACAGGACATCAAGCGCCATTTCCCTCGCGTACTCGACTATGGGGCCAACTCGTGCAACATCGCCCGCGCCTTGACGCGCGAGAACCCCGACCCGGACGCGCCCACGTCCCCGCCGCTCGCGACCAAGCTGACCGAGCTGGTGGCGGCCGAGTCCTCCCCCTCGCTCCTCTACCGGGACGCCGAGCTGCCCTTCAACGAGGAGCTCAGGCTGACCCGCCGCGTGCTGCCGGACGACGAGTCGCTGCCCTTCGAGCCGTCGAGCTTCGACATGGTCCTCAGCAGCCTGTCGCTGCACTGGATCAACGACCTGCCCGGGGTGCTGGCGCAGATCAACAACGTGCTCAAGCCGGACTGCCCCTTCATCGGCGCCATGCTGGGCGGCGACACGCTGTTCGAGCTGCGCACGTCGCTGCAGCTGGCCGAGCAGGAGCGGCGCGGGGGCATCTCGCCGCACGTGTCCCCGCTGGCCGACGTGCGCGACGTCGGCGGCCTGCTGGGGCGCGCCGGGTTCCAGATGCTGACGGTCGACGTGGAAGACATCGTGGTCGACTACCCGGACACGTTCGCGCTGATGCAGGACCTGCAGGCCATGGGGGAGGGGAACGTAGTGCTGGGGCGGGAGATGGGCGCGATCGGGCGGGACGTGCTGCTGGCCAACGAGGCTATCTACAGGGCGCTGCACGGGAACGAGGACGGCACCGTGCCGGCGACCTTCAGGATCATCCACATGATTGGGTGGAAGGAGGGTGCGAACCAGCCGAAGCCGCTAAAGAGAGGGAGCGGGGAGGTGAGCTTGAAGGACGTTTTAGAGCAAAAGTAAAGCGGCGGCAAGGTGCCCCTGTAGGACCAGTGTGGTCAACCAACTCAGTCAAACCTTGCATGTGATGCTCCCCAGTGACGCACGAATGTTGCTTCGGCAGTAGAGTAGTTTGAATCAGAAGTTATGACGGGTGCATGATCGCACCCTCGTCATGAGTTGTTGATGCCGCCCAATCTCACAGCAGACGCCCACTTATCTATTGTTGCCGGCGGCGTGCTCGAATGCTCAAATATTGGTTAAGCAACCCATTTCCCCGTCAACGCCAAGCAAGAGCTCCCTTTTTATATTCTTGTCACACCCTCCGCCAGTCGGTCATGACCCTGCCAATGCAACCCAACCCCGCCACCTCGACCACCTTCTCATGCCAGCTGAGCAGCACGCTCATGGCCGCACCGGTCGATTCGCTGGAAGCGCCCGGCCGCGGGATGATCTGGCTGAACCCGGTCGGCTGCGGCGTCACACGGGTCGGTGTTCGCGGCGCACTACTGGCGGAGGGCGAGGAGGAAGACGCGGATTCCATGCCCTTGTACCTATTGTTCCGAATGTCAGCGGCAGATTGTCAGTGAAACAAGTCCCTTCCTAACAAGAGGCATCGTTGGGAGAATTAGAGCAATACTCAGAAGAGGACGGACGGGAAGGTTCGGGAAGAGAGAGAGGGAAGGGGAGGTGGGACAGAGAGTAACAAGAAGAAGAAGGGAAAAGAAAAGAAAAAGTTAAGATGGAGGAGAGAGGAAAAGAACGTACAAATACTTCATGAGCACGTCCAAGCACTCGCTGCCGCCGGGGCTCGCGTAGATGCGCTGCAGCATGGGCGTCATCTCGCTGGCCTTGATGCTCTGGAGGACCTCGACGACGGTCTGGAGGGCGGCCTCGCGGGCGGCGTCGCTGCCCGCGTAGACGGGGGACTCGAGGCAGCCGCGCAGGGCGCCCTCGGCGTCGCCCCCGCGCAGCAGCTGGCGCACCTGGGACGTCAGCTGGCGCACCTCGGCCTCGCTGACCTCGGGCAGCGGCGGGCGCAGCGTCGACGTGTCAAAGTTGACCGACGAGTCCTCCTGCAGCGCATCGATATTGATGGTGCGCCAGGCGTCGGTCAGCGTCGCTTGCGTGTGCTCGCGGATGATGGACATGGTGGGCAGGTGGTGGTTTTTTTTTTGTTGCGAGCGTAATCTGGGTTCGGATCTGGGTTCGGTAGATGGAGGGACGGAGGGAGGTTCGAGGTATCGAGGTTCCGATGGTTCGAGTCGTTCTTGCAGTGGGTGGGTGTGGCGGGCGCAGAATAGGTTCGGTCGGTCCGCGGATTATTGGTTTTCGTGCTTTTGGGGGACACCGCCTTCGTTTGTCAAAAACCTGCCCTCGTTTATCAATGGGGGGAGTTGCTGCGATTGCCCCTCGTTAGTGTCGTCGTGTTGCCGACGATGGTTAGAATCCGTGAGCCTTGGGCAAGAGCGCAATGGCTGGTTGACGTTGCAGGAAAGCAGCTCAGCCCCGCACCGCAGCTGGTGTGGGCCTGTTCGGCCCCACCTCGGGGGACGGAGACCGGGACCGGCCTGCATGTGGATGAGGACCGGACCCGGAGCCCTCGGAGCAGCACAGCGGACTGCCGATTATACCAGCGGCATACCCAGAAACCACTGCTATGCTAACTGGCGCTGTAATCTGTATAACTCTGTCAAGATGGCAACATGATCCCTCTGATTCATGTCTCTCCACTAGACTGGATCGAAGAGGACGCGCAGCAAAGGAATGGTAGATGAGCAGTCCAAGTCGTTGGGCAAGTCGTTCATTCAGTCGTTGCACTGTGAGGTGACAGCACACCAATAGTCTCATGCACTATGTTGGTTCTAACCTTCAATTTGGCTTTGCTGGCACCGACACATTATAGACTCGACGGCTTCGGGCCCTGCGCTGGCGTTCCGAAGCCTCAGGCAGTTCCAACACCAATTGTCACATCAATTCTTTGAGTGCTTCACACCTGACTAAAAGGCATGACTCGTGACCTTGAATTGTTTCACTCTCTCTATGTCTCTTTCTCCTTGATGATCACCTCTCCGGAGAGGTCGGCCCACCAAAGCTGGTTCCATCGTCATCTTATCGTGGTACCGTATCCGTGTGCAAGGGGGGGGGGAGGGGCGAACAAGAACAAAGAAACAAATTTTCATTCAAACCTGGTCCTTGGCCAGAATGTCTCATCACGAGCTGTACTATGTATGTTGCAGATTAGGCCTTGCCTGTGGTGACGTTAGTGTGGTGAGCGCAAACCACGCGTGCAGATATCGCCGTTGGTCAATGCCACTACAAAAGGGGCGGCAAGACACAGAGTGCAGTATATACGTACATACGGAATAGTGTGTGTATATAGAGGGTGTGTATGTCTGTACAAACGCACTTGGCTACCACCGTCAATGTCGCCGTTCAAAACATCTACCGTGTAGCACACTCCCTGACACGACCAGTGTTTGGATTACCGGAACGTTATGCACATAATTCTCGTGTCTGTACGCAGTACGGATCTACTTCTCACACCGTAGAATCGCGCAAGCAGGACCCAACGGATCTTCTCTAAAAACCAAAAAAAAAAAAAAAAAAAAAAAAAATAGTCACCGCGGAAGATCTGCGAAGCCCGAGGACCACCATGGATTCCGCCCGAGTGGTTCAGCGAGATCGGCATGTCTGCCAAATTTGCTAGACTGTCGTGCACAGGAAACGCACTCCTCGAGAATACTACACTAGTTACACTAGCGTGGACGAGGTTTCCCCGGCCCCGAGTCCCACGTGCTGGTCACGGGCCGCCAAACGAGAGGCAGACCAATCAGTGGCTTGAGACGAGCCATAGACTAGTGTAGGGAGTACCGAGAATGCTGGTGGGATCCGGATCGCATGGAAATTGGGGCCGGAGTGCGAATCTCACTTTTAGTCGTTATTCTTTTTCCTTTGATACTACTATTACGTCCATGCCCAGTGGCCGTCGGGCAAGGGGGGGAAGGGAGTTTGAGGGCAGAACTCCGTTTTGTTGGGCCGTTGGGGAAGGAAAGGGGGGGATGGCAAGGGAGTGACTTTGGGCGATTGTACCTCATTCTAGTCTCGCTGCGCCGTAGACGGCCAGCCTGTTAGCCATTTTGCTTTCCGTGCTTTCTTGTTTTTTTCGTTTGTGCTGACTTGCAAAAAGTTGGCCGTTGGTGTTTCTTTTTGCCTGGTTGATTAGTGTTTGTCTGCTCTGGGCACCAAGGGGAGGGAAAGAAGAAAGTAAGCACTGCCCGTTTTGGGCAAAGGAGTGATGTATCATCCCATCGAGGTTGACGTCGGCAGAAGCAAAAGATGCGTGTGCCTGATCCAGATCCTTGGGTCCGAGACGCAGCTGCAACTTGGATCCGGAAAACGGAGAGAAAACGGAGGTCTGTTCCTGAATGAGAAGCCAGTGGGGGCAAAAAAGGGGGAAGGGGAATTGCCCGAATCCCAAACCGGAAACGCAGTGGAAGCAAGTGGAGTTTCTAGAAGAAAAGGAACTTCAACCGCCTCGGAGGAACGAACCCCTGGGCGATGATTACTACACTGTATTATTATTTTAGCGTGAGAAGGATGCGCACGCTGCCGAGTACGTTGGAGGAAGGAGTCGTACTGTACGGAACAGCGTACCGTAGTGTGGTGAGACAGCGAGAAAGTAGCCGCAAAAGGTGGTCGTTCTACTCTGTATGTATTTTGTTGATGAAACATGCAGGATCTGTCTTCTAGGGGGACGCCGACGCCAATGTCGACGCCAACAATACTACGTAAACGCGCGCAAAGAGCCCACGGGTGGCAGATCATTGCAAGGAACCTGGCGAGAACCAAGCGAGGACCTGGTGAGAACCCCTGGGTTTCTGAGACGGATACGCGGTCGGCAATTGGGAGAGAGCGTTCTCTGAATCAAACGCTGCGAGACCTGTCATCGAGCCATCCCACCGGCATCCTTCCGCGGGCTGGGGAGGTCTGGTCATGGGATAGAGCGAGGCCCGTTTTGAGAGGCGCTCGGGGTTGCACTGGGCTGCGCCTCGGCGTCGATCGTGAGAATCAAGGGGAAGATCAGTGCGTTAGCGCGGCGGGGAGAGACGGCAGGCAGGCGCAAGTGCATGTGGCTCGTAAATTGTCTGAAATGACGAGTGCCTGATGTTTGTTCCCTGGCCTACACTAATTATGGGGATTACCAGTGCGGTACTGCGTTACACCTCGAAAATCGTATCTCGTAAAAAAAATTTTTTTTAAAAAAAAACTTCGGAATTCCCGCGTCAGCATTGCATGTCCGCCAGGGTGACCAGCATCTCGACCCGAAACGGAAGCTGGACTTTCTTTGGCTTAATTTGTGTGCACCAGAGTACTTATGTACCTTCATGGATGTATGGATACCGCGTGCAGGGCACCATCTAATCGTGCCTACCCTACCTGAAGCTGACTGCCAGGCGAGCCCCACGCAAACCTCGAAACGGAGGCGGGAGAAGAACAGACGTGTTCGTTCTTGGCAAACGAGATGCTCGGTGACGAAATCAAGCGTTAGTTGCTGCCACCTTCACCAGTTTCAGGGTAGCACTTGTGCTGTACGATTCCAAAATTGAGCACAACACACGCGGTCATCATCTTACCAGTCCATACACTTCACGCTTTATGCGACCTCCCCCTTCAGAGAGCTTTTTTTCCCGAAGCTGTACGCAGGATGCGCATAGTTAGCGGCACAGTCGCACACTCGCCGCAGTGGCAGTGCAGCATGGCCGCTAAGGGACCCTGTAACGATAAGTAGACTTATTTAGCGAACGTCAGCCGACGGCGTGGATTATGAGCAGGACCATCCCCCTAGGCGGCTAGCGTTTTTAGTTACGCAGTCGTGTACTTATTAGGATGCAGCAAGTAGCAGTATGTACGGATTACACTCACTCACAACATTGACACCAACTGCCGAGTCCGGATGTTCAGTATCCGCACCCTGATTCCTACGCTTCGGCGTTCTCTGGAGTTCGTTGTGGAACCCCGGTTCTGGGCATGTCCCGGGTGGAGCCGAGAGATGAGGCGCTGGGTCCCAACAAGCTGCGTTTGAGATGAGGCGATCAGCTGCAGCCACAGACGCGATCAAGATGCTTCAATCGCTGTAGCATCGAGTGGGCAACATCGCCGTCTCGAGCGGGCGGGGCTGCAGTCCTGCACAAGTAAGTCACCCACGATCCGCAGTACAAGGCCCTTTTTTTTTCTTCTTCTTCTTCAAGGAACCCATGAGCGCCACAGCACATATCTATGCAGTGTAGGGTGTTTACTCCGTACCCTGCATATCCTTGCCCCAAGGAGTCGTGTGTCGTAGATTGTGGTGGGCCCCAAGGAAACGAGACCCGTCCGGCGGTTGATTCCGGTGCGGCGGACGCAGACCCAGGACCGCAGCACTGGAGAAAGATGGAGCTGCCCGATGCTTTCCCCTTCAGACCATTGTATGTACGTTAACTAAACTTGCATTAGTGCCGCTCATGCCTGCGATGTAGTGTATCCGCGCCCTTGGGTCTGCAACTCCGGGATGCTTGGCTGGACTGAACGCTGCCAGTCTCCTCCGAGGAATCACAGAGCATGCAAACAGGACAGAGAGAGATGCGGGCCCTGAATCGATCGTGTGTGATGCACTCCGTGTGTCCTGTATATACATACATATATAGTGTAGTGTCCTGCGTCTGGCTAACTGAGCAGGCCGGGGTGGTGTTAGCCCAACATCGCAAATGATACACTGTAACGACTTTGTTTCCGCAGCCGTCGCTATCCTTGCCCGACTCGCGAACATCGAGCACGCCAATCGGCAGGCAGCGCTCGGGTTGCATGACTAACCAACCCACAGCCCACTTCTCCTACCCAAAAAATAAGGAAAAGGAAAAGAAAAAGAAAAAATGAAAAAGGAAAAATGAAGAAAAAAAGAAGGAGAGAAGTGAAAGGAAGAAAAAGCACAAACGTGGGCGGCTGGCTCTCTTGATGCCCTCGCCGCTCGGTTGGCCAAGCCCGGAAATAGGAACCGGCCGGAACGCCGCGGAGCCCGCCCCGGCATTCCCGGAACCGCCGAAGAAGGCGTCCGAGCGAAGAGACTCCCCTGCTTCCCTCATGCCCTACACTACCAGAGTAGTGTCGTATCGGAGAGCCTTCCGGGTACCCGGAGTTGAGAGGACTGTCCCGTCCCGTCCCATCCCGGAAGCGTGGCTTACGGTGGAGGACGCTGCCGTGCTTAGTGTACTGCGCAGTACTCTGTACTACGCGCTGTGTGCCGTTCTTGACACCCGGAGCTCTGGAAATGATGGAAGTACGCAGGAGATGACCGCGATGACATATGGTCGAGGGTGTCTTGCCGTTGGCACAAGTCCTTCCATTTCGTCTCCTCGCTTCCCTTTCCATTTTCTTTTTCGCTTTTCTTTTTTTCCTTGCCTCTTGTGAAACCACTTCGGTGCGAGAACCGCTGTGTAACCTGAGACTGCAAAGCCACTGGTAACCACGAATCGCTCGCCGAGGAAAAAAAAGAGTCTTTCAACCATGGTAACTAATCGGTTAACCCTACTTCGATTCTCTCTCTCGCTCTCTCTCATTTTTGCCTCTTATTCCCTGGCACCTGTTGTGATGATCAACCACATGACCAGCCTTTCAGTCACGGTTATCTAGTCCGGTTGTTGACGGGCGAAGCCGGTAGGATTGGCTCGAAATCCATCAGCTTCATTGACGCAAGCACTTGTCACAGTGTAACTGCCTGAGCATATTAGAGCGTATTGATTAGGTATTTGGAATAAGCACCACCTCAAGCCAAGCTCTGAGCTGTGTAGCCACCTCTCTTTGTAGTGTACATTTTTGTCTAAAACACCAGGGGTATCTTTGGTGTACCCAGGGCCAGCCCAGCACCCTTCGTGGCCTGAATGGCAAAAAAAACTCCTCCGCTCCAAGCATCTTGTGTACATTCAAAAACATGGGTTGAATAGGAAAAGTGTCGTTGCATGGTGTTGATGACCTGTCCCCGCGAGGGGCCAGAGCCATCGAAAAAAAAAAAAAAAGGGTGTTACAGGGATATAGAAAACACAAGGGAAAAGTCTATATGCCAAATCAAATCAGTTCTTTTTTTTGCCCGCCCACAAAATCTTTCCCATAGACAACCAAAACATCCCATGACCAAACTCAAAAAAAAAAAAGGGGGGGCGTGCCTGTTCATCCTCGTCCGCCCGAAAACATCCTGTGCCCGCTCAAAATCGGAGAGCACGATCGAACCAATTAGGGTAGCGAGACGGCTGCAGCTGATTGGAATTGCAACGGAGCTGTGACACCGTCATCGGCATGTAAGATTAGGTGGTTGTTGCCATCGCTCGAGCAGAAAAGGGCGTTGATGTTTTCGGGCCCAGGTGCGTGCCGCGCAAGCACGTTGTGCCGGCACCGCATTGCTGATGTGTGGTGTGCGGAAACAAAGTGACCAAGTCACGCCGCCGGAAAACCCAAGTCCGTCCCGTCTATATCTCTGAACGCCGTGCCAGTCGAAAGAGGAATGATACCGCCGGAAATGAAGCCTCTCTCCGTAAACGTTGCTACTGGGAAGCAAAAGAGCAAGCGGCTGCGAGCCCAAAATGTATATCGTGCGAGGAACGGTTGATTAGAATGTTGTACCGGAATGAACGGCCCGCGCCATCCGAGATCAAGATCGAAGTTGTTGCAGGTTCAAGAGTGATTAAAAGTCGAGTATAGTAAAAGGTCGAGAATGATAGAATAGAGGCGCTTGTGACCGGTGAAGTCGAGATAATCCGTCGAGATGCAAAGCTGCAGCTTGCCCGATGGCGTCGATTGGCGTCGCTCGCACTTGAATTGGTTGCCGCGCGCGCACATGATCTGCATCAACGCAAATCAAGGGATGCGCATCGACTGCACTTCGGTGGCATGTTCTCGAGACCGCTCCTACCTGGGCTTAGGCGGTGGCGGCTTGGGAACACCTGTCGTATCATAGGCACCCCTGCCAAAGTTGGAGAACTGATCGGACGGTGAAGCAATCATGGTGGTGGTACGAGTGCGACCGGAGATGGAGCTGGAGGGGTAGGTACACGTCAGCGACCGAGTCTTCCACGACAAGCATATATGTGTGTGCATGCAGGCACTTGCTCGAGAAAGTCATCTCGGTGAGGTCCCGAAGCCAATGGCACCAGCAACCAAACCGAAATTAACTCTCACCTCCTTGAAAGATCCGGGAGCAGTGACTCACATTCAAATGATCCCGTCCAGCGACGGAGTAGAGGTGCGACCAGGTGTGGGCCAGTTACCCGGCGAGGTGACGATACAGGCGGTGGGCTGCGTTGCCGGGTCGTATGCAGGGACACCTCAGATGAGTGTGGCTGGTCTGACGTTTGTAATGGGTCCAGCCGAGGGTGACACCGAGCGCAAGTAGGGCGAGATAAGGATCAAACGATGGCCACTCGTGTGGCCAAGGGCTCCGAGTCCGCAACAGTCGGATATCGGTTCTTCGAAACGAGGCGCAGCCGATATGCTGGTGAGAGCGCTGGGTCTTGGTCGGGTGTGTGTGTTCTCGTGCCTTGGGACGGTCGTATTCCTTTTCCCTTGGGGGTCGGAGTTTTTTAGCCGGCGCGTCAGTTTTGCGTCTAGTTTCAGGCACAACGTCGGGAGTGGTGGAAACCAGATCACAACGTCACAAGACACTGGCTAAGTGTAGGCTTGCAAGCGCCAAAGATTGCCAGAGACCCGAAGGGACGAACCCGGTGAAAAGGGTGGGAGAGTTGTGATGAGAAACCAAGGAGAGAGTCGAGACGGGAAGGGGAAGCCGTCGGGCTTATAAGAAAGGGATCAGATTGCAGCAAAGACCAGGGAAACAAAATAATGGGAGGCATCTCTTCGCCCTACCCCTGCTCGGCTGCACCCCGGACCCTTGTGTTAGCTTCGGGTTCCTCAGGCACGGTACCTAGACCCAATGTACCCAAGGTAGTTACCCCTGGACTCCCTCCGTTTTGGTCTTGGCGCTGTGTATGGGGCTCATTTCCTTGTCCGTTTGCCAGAACACGGAGACGGCCAGATTTCCATTAGCTGACACCTCGGCGTATCTTACGCAGTACGAAGTACACCATTGCAAGTTGTGCAACGTTCGGTGCGCACCAAGATATCCGGTGCGCTGCCTGGCCCAAAACTGAGCTTTGTGGTGCCTGCGTGGCCGTCAGCTTCAGGTGGAGGGCCGTATGATGTGAGCGGGCAGAGCTGCGCATGCATACTCTTTGCAGGGCCACAGTTGCTGTGTGCCTGGCCAGAGCATCATCTCAAGACAGAGTGGCATTGTCAAGGCCACACTCTGAATCGACTCGAACGGGTCCTCTGCACTTACCTGATATACGCGTACCGTATGTATGTACATTGAGCGTATGCGGGTATGTACATACCGGTACATACGGCAAATCACGATCATGCTCCGTATTGCACGGTGCTCACCTCACGCGCTAGGGAACCGTGTCCCAGAACATGGAAATCCCACTACTCTTACCTTACTAAGAATGTATACTAATCGAGATAGGTACCTAGGTAGGTAATCCATACTCTGTCGGGCATTCTAGTCCCCAAAGGTTTCCCAAAAAAGTAGGCTCGGTAGTTAGTAATTTTCTTGAAAGGATACGACCATATGTCAGAGCGGGAAGGGACACCAGGACTTGAGTTTCCCATTCGGAACTGACTATGGATGCAATGACGCTCGTGCAAACCAAACCGGAAAGAAATTTTTTTTTCGCCGTAGATCAGCACGGTTAATGAAGGACACAAAACGACGGGAGTGAACCGAACGGAGAGCGGCCGACGGGAAGCTTTCCAAAGACCGCCATGGCTGCTTGAATCAAGGAGTTCGTGTGGATGGCCATTCTCATGCCTTCCAAAAACAAGCCGGGAACCTGAAATGGAAGGACCCAAAATTCCGGCGCACACATGCAGGTTGCCAACCTCCCGAAACCCCACCAAAATGGGAATAATCGCAGGGACACTCTGGATAAATCAGGAAAGCTTTGCTCTGAAATTGATCAAAGACAGGTCGGTCAGGCACTACCTTCGCAGCAATTTGCCAAAGATCAGGTACCTATCCGAATAATCCGTACCTCGGATTAAGTTACCTTCGGTACGGCAGGTACCTGAGCAGCTCCTAAAGAGTATAATACGGGCTCACTTACAAAGCTACGAGACACCTCGCCTCATTTTCAGGTACCTTAGGTACTAGAAAGGCACTTAAGAGAAGCCCGCCTCACCGTATGCCTCTGGAAGTAAAGTACGAAACGTCAGTGCAACAAGGCCAGTCCGTCCGCCCGAGGGCGGGCAGCAACGACCTCGAGTACATTCATCCGCACATTGCACATGGATCACCAGGTACCTACTCTGTAAAAGGGCGCATCCGTCAACCACATGACAGACTGTTTCCGCTGACAAGAGAAAGCCGAGACCATGGAGTCGGAAGTTTTGTCTGGATCCGAATCCCATTCTCTAACATTGAAGTTTCGTTCCGGGAGTTAAATTCACGTTGCGCAAACAAGAAGGTCCGATTTCACACCGTGATCCGACGGTTCCGCCTTCCCACTTCTCTGAGTCTGCGCCTTCCGAGGGTTACCTGAACCCAACGAAGCCCATTTCACCGGTTTCTGGCCGGTCCGTTTGCCCGTCGACTCTGCGTTGTTTGGGCGCCCACCCCGCCCGAGAGTATTCGGTCATGTTCGCGCCAGACCAAAGAAAACATCACAAACTTACAGTACCACCCACAACTGGAAATCGTGCATCATGCCCACGGAAATACCAATCTAAGACAGGTGCGTTGCTAACTCCGAGCAATGAAACAGCAAGGGAGGAAGAACCCTCCCAGATACAAAGCCCGTCCCATAGGATTGCATTGCGTCCCCGAGAGAGCCATCCATGCACCTGGGCGCTGCGCGGGAGACGTCCCTGGCCCCGCAGGTTGTCGTGGCACTGCATCGATGACTCCTATTCTTAGGGCTCGCCCCGATAGCGATGAAGCCTGTTTGTCCGCCCTCGGTCGGGTGTGGACCAACCGGAGCATACGCAGTCCGTTGCCAGCGATCCCGCGTGCGCTTGGGAGTCACTCGACGCTTGGCCCGGCCTCCGGGATCGGTAGCACCGGGGCGCGAGGGCGACGAGAGCCCGTCGGCCGCAAAACATTTCAGCTCGTCGGGGAGCATGAAATAATTTGGTCCTAAAGCCACGGAGTCATAAGTGTGACATCAAGTGAATCGGCGACAAAGACGGGAAATTGACCGCGCTAGTTTATGCGTCGCATCAAGCCCTGCCAGCGTGGCTCAGCATCTTGAAGCCAGGGTCGAATCTGAGCTCCCGCGCCCATGTCTCGCAGGCAGTGAGTGCATCCTCGATGTCGGACGTCATGATGCATGCGGCACGCTTCTGGATCGAACCACAGACCCGTAGTTGGGCGCGACAGTCAAAGCTACTCTGATAGGCAGCCCTCTGGACCCCACACAGGGTGCATTCACATCGTACAGTCTGGTTGGAGGATGCTCTCTCAACATCTTAACCCTAACATGTCCAAAGCATTCACCATGGTCGCCATCCGCCGAAGAAACGGGGCCCGAACCATAATGGGATGAACCTGTACGCAGAAGTTTCAAGCTCGTGGCTTCAATTGAAGCTGTCATCGATGTGAGGCCAGAGTCTTCAAAGAGCGGATATCATTGGCTGGCGGGGATCCCACGTGACGACGCGCTGGCTCGAGATCCATGCGGAGCGGCCACGGGGGTGGAGGATGGCACAGCTGGGGTTTGCAATGTATTCCGTACCGATGACTACGCGAATAGGAGAAAACACGAGCAGTTGGTTCTCGATCAAGATTCTACAGAGTACATGCGACCCAAGTCAACTTGTCTGATGTCGGCCCGCGGGCCACGCACCGTTTTCAGCAACTTCAGCAACGTTACGCAACACGCAAAACAAAGGAGATATGCGGGCGGCAGCAGCGCAAGACGACCCGGTAACGGGCCTCGCCTCGCAGATACACACCATGGCCCGGCCGTGGTCAAGCACCGGGCAGCTTGTGCAGCAGTGGTCGAGATGCCGGGGCGGCCAGTCGACGCGGAGGTGGGATGACAACATCGTCGTCGGTAAGACGGCGGTGAGGGAAGTTTCGATTACAGCCCCGCATGCGACGGATTTGCTGGCGCCTCCCAGCCAAGGTGAAGAGACCCAGAAGCACCCCAAAGAAGCACGCTACATGACGAGGCCGATGCGATGATGCCCAATATCCCAAACTTGACATGCATGAGAGTGCAAGCAGCAATCAAAACGCTGTCCGCACCGCTCAGCATCGCACCCCTCCCCCCCGGTCCGCCGAGGGGCCGGAGCCGACAACACACAGCTCGGCGGGCGCTTGGCCAAACGAGGACTGCCACATCGAGATTGCAACGCCATTCGAGTCACTGCGCTCTGTCTTGGGCAATGAGTGTCGCGGGTCCTACGCGCGGAAATGCCCCTGTTGCGTCCGTACATGACGGCGCCCCTCTCGGGGTCTTCCTTCAGCGTATGCAACTTCCCCCTTGGATTCTGGGCGTTGAGGCCGTATGCAGCACAGAACGACCGGAGAAATGCGAGCTGAACCCTGTCCGACCTGTCTCCGGACGGGTTTCTGCCGTTACGTGACCTATACTCCGTACGCTACGACGGCCACCTTGGTCGGGATCGCTCAAGTCTCACAGCGTGGAGACCGGTGTTGTACATACATACATACATACATACCGACCTTTCTGGCCGCAGCTGCCCCTGGAAATCTTCAAACACCCCACCGCGACCCTTGTAGGGCATCAAAACACATGCCTCCTACGACAGCAGCTTGAGTCAAGTGCCGAGCTGTTAGTATCCGCGAATGCAGAAACGAGTCTAGGCCGGGTCATTGACAGAAAAAAGATCTCGAGCAGGGTACTCTACATCCGTAATGGTCAGTGTTCTGCATCGCTGGTAACCCGTGTGTGTCCGTGGCACGTACAGTACATACAATGTATGTCTGTGCATAACTAACTACCAGGGCTGGAAGTTTTACGCATGCGTGGAGGTTCGGGTGCCAGGCATGTGGAATTGTCCTGCGCAGGAGTAATTTGAACTGACCTAAATCGGCCAGAACCATCCGCCACCTTGCCGGGACGACTGGTTAAACAAACCCACGAGGGCGTTTTCTCTTTCCTTCACTTGATCCTCTGGCGGGCCGTTCGTGACGAACGGTTCTGCGGTTCGTCGACTCTCTTTCCGCGCGAGAGCAGAGTAGATGATGACGATGGCGGTGGCGGTGATTGGAGGAAGATGCGGGTGTGTGCTTCCCATAAAGCCGATCCTTGTCGTATATTTATATTTGTGTTCTGGTGCTTCGGTGCACGAATGCAATGTCTTTGTGCTAATTCGACGGGACTCGGCTGCCGGTTCGGGTCGTCTACACTATGGCACCGACACTGGGGCACTCGGGCCCAAGATTTGGCGCTTCCGTCACACAGTCGCAGCTATTTCTAGACATCTACACTAAGCACCGACTGGTCGAACTGGAGCTAATACGGTCAGGGATACGCACGCGTTCTCTTCGCGCACTCTGTTGAAATGACGGGGAATCCGATGTGGATGACGCCTCAGGGGCTCGGCTGCATGGTTCGCACCACAACCACGACATCTTCATGCTTCGTCTCTTGCCTACGGGCATGGGGTGGCGTTCGTTTGAGAACTGCTGGCGGGGAGGAGGTCCACCTCACCTCCTGAATCGGCTTAATCTCTGTACTAACTAGTAGTGTAGATCTAGCTGGTTAGTTTGCGTGCTTCTCGAACTTTTCTCCCTTCGCTAGTGTACTGTGTGCGTATGTATGTTCAACACATACATCCCTCGTGTACACTACACTATAAGGGGACGCAGCATGAACGGCATTCCCTTATATCAGAGCATGCTCCGTAGAAGGCCCGGCCGTCCACGCCACCCTCAGAGTGGTGAGATGCGTCTCCACCAGGATGGCTATGCAGACGGACCTTATTACGTACAAGTCGTAGATTGTATGTGTGTGTAATCCGTACATAGAGTACATGCGGGACATACACCACGGCCCACGTGCTATGGGCGCCATCCTAGTGTACAGGCTTTGTGCGGCACCAAATGACGAGCTCGCAGTCTGAGGGTAGGCGTGCAAACTCCATACACCACACTAACATTACGAGACTCGACGGAGAAGCCACAGGAGCAGAGCTGACAGTAGTCAAAGGCTAAGGGTTGTCCGAGGCACGGTTCCACGCGCATGTGTTGAGGTGATACACACATCAACTGATACAACACTCTTCCCCCCCCCCCCCCAAAAAAAAAAAAAAAGAAAAGAAAAGAAAATTAGGTTGGTACCTTACTTTCGTTCACATCCTTTTGCAGCCATGTTTTAGCGGTAGGTTGACGGAACACATCGATAGTGTAGAAAGTAGGGCGCTCCGCGTCAAGTGCATACATACATGCATGCACTTGGGACGCTGTGTAGGGTTGTTTTGTACGGATCATCTCTTCTGTATGTACAAAGAGGAAAAAAGAACTCGATACAAGTGTGTGTGTGGACTGATCGGCCGTCGCCTTGACGGGAGCTGAAGCTCCGTTCCTTGCAGGCGGAGCCTGATGAGCCGCAACGTTGCCGAAGGGGCTTGAGCGTTGTGTCGGTACCTGCATTAGCGCAAACTGCGAAGGAGCGGAAGGTCTACGGAAACACACACGTACGGAGTGGTTATTGGTAACGTCATACTCATGCATTCGGTAAGTAAGGTAGGTATGAATGTATGTATGTATGTATGATGTATGTATGTACTGTATCTATGTACATTCATGATCTGCCAGCCTCGAGCATGCACGCTGGATGTCCAGCCAGCCCATTTGACGAGAAGAACCAGGGTTTTAAGCGAATCATTACGAGCCTTGGGCTGGCCCATATCGGAACATGGCATGTACTGATCTTGTCTGCTGTCTCGCGAAACCCAGCGCGGGAAAGCTCATGCGGAGTAACTAACTGCTCGGCACTCTTCGCGAGCGGAGCAGTTATACGAGTCTAGTGTGACGGGCTGGGTGCAGTCTGCTGGGTTCAAAACGCGGCACATCCGGATCGGAACTGCCAGCTGCGAATCAACGTAGCCGGACCAGGATCTGAAGACGTCGGCGACGGTTGAGTCACCGACGACGTGGAAGCCAGTCGTGTGTCGGGTCCACCAGTTTGTGTAATGTACACTACGTAACATAGTAGTACAGATTTCATCAAATACCGTGTTGTACCTTACCTTAATGTTTACTCCAAGTTGATCATCGACCGAGGCGACCGATCGCTTTCCAAATCACACCCATGTGGAGGGTCATTTCCTCTGAGCAAGCATGTTTTGCACTCGATTCGAGCGCTGCGCTGGCTGCGAACAAGCCCGAAAGAGTGAGAGTGCGATTGCGGCAAAGCGAGCAAGGGCGGTTTCAGTTTTGGAAACAAAATGCCATTTGTTTCCCATCACGTTATCGAAGCAGAAAGTGATTCGACCGCACCAGCGTTTTGTTATGCCACAAGGCCCCCGGGGGGGGAGGGCGGGAGGGAAGGAAATTGCCGCCCTCGCAGCTTGTTACTGGCCAAGACGGAGAAAGGTGGTAGTTCGGCACTGCCGTTTTCGATGCACCGCGTCAGCAGTGGCAGCGTCTCAACAGGGGCCAAGAGGCAATCCGTCCAGGCCAGCGGCCGTTACGAGTGGTACACGTACCTTGGGAGTTTGTACTCTCCACTGGTGTCGAAGCACGTACATATATATATAGACAATGGCCCTGAGAGAGCGCGTGGTACTGGCTCTGTTGGCTTTACTACCTACCTTACGTGCAAAGCACGCGTATTGTCCATAAGGTACCTCATCCCGTATTCCGCAGAGTACATCAGCGTAAAGTACTCCGTTCGAGTATGAGCCTCGGTGAAAACGGAGGTTGGATACCTGGTGTGGTTTGCGCAGAGCAAGCTACTACTAAGTTAATGAGCAGGTTCCACTGCTCGCTTCACCGGAAACACGCTAAGCCCAGATCCAAATTTCCAGAAGGCCCAACGGAACCTGACCCGGCGATGCGACTAGGCTCAATTTAGCAGCCTAGTGTACCGCTCGTTCCCAAAACCCTCGGCGATCAATACTCCACCAGGAGCCCCATCCCTACAACAAGGCAAGTCTGCAACGTGGCTCGGCCTTATCAGGGGCCCGGTGACGTTTTTTCCCTGGGGTTGGGGGTGTGAAGAGGAGGTGGGGGGTGGCTGCGCGCATCGAGGAAAAAATAAAAAGTTCGGGGATACGGACGGTGCTACACTTATACACTAGTGTAGCCCAGAATTGTACATATACACATACGGAGTGCAGAGTACGGTACATACCTCTGCGTCGAGCTGGCACTCTCGTGGCGGAGAGCTGCACCACACTGCAAGGAAGGTGCACAACGCACGCTGCCTGTGTAAAGTGCGTCGTTCTTCTGCCACCAACTCGCAGTGACTACAGTACATACTGTGGTACACGGAAGGGCGCGGAATACGTCCGTACACTCCGCTGAGCTGAATGAGCTTGCTTGAGCCAAGAGCTAGAGGCCCACGGAGGTGCATGTCCAAGACACGTGGGAAGCAATGGTACTCCCCACTAGTTAGCTGTTAGCTTCCCTTAACAGTTGACGGCGACGCACAACTGGTCCACCCATGCGGCGCGGACCCAGAGAACAATTCTAGAAGCCTAGCACGGCCGCAATTCCTCACCGGTTGGAACCACCTCGACTCGGCCCCAGTTCCCGAGAACAAACAGCTCTGCACCAACGACTCACCTTGCCTTCACCTTGTTAGAGACCCCTGCGAACGTCGCATTCTGGCCGTTCCCAACCGTCAAACGGTGCCGCGCGTGGGACCGGGAAAGGATTCCGTAGCACTATCCACTGGGCCGCTTTGTCCATCATTACCTTCCCTCTCATTAGCTAGTCGTTTTGTCGAAATGAGAGGAAGAAAAAATTTTTTTTCTCATCTTTCTCTCCTTCTGTTCGCCGTTTGCTCTTTCTTTTTCCCCCTCGTTTCGCTCTCCCTCAGCCCGACGGATGACATTAGCGCCTTCCCCGGCCCCTCCCCCCCCAACCCACACCGGGTTGCCCGGTCGGTCCGGGCAGAACCAAGCGCATGGCTCGGCGAGTTGCACTAGCCTGGCCGCCCCAACAAGTTCCTCATCCCTGGATGACGCGTTTCATCACGCTTCATAGTTTAATTTCATTATTGTACATGCGCCGTAGTGTACTGTGTTGCAGGTCCGGAAACCAGCGTGCACTGCAGCGGCAGCGAGGCCGCCCATGCTGTCCGTGACACAAAATACATGTACGTACGGATCACAATTGTACAGTACACTACTTGTCCAGAATGTTACCTTGCACAGGACAATGCGTGGCTCAAAGGCCCGAATCCTCGGGAAATCCGGGGTTAGCCAGGCGAAATTGAGACGCTAAGCCCTCCACCGGGCTGTCCTGCCAGAAAGGTTCCCGAGTCACTAATGGCTGCCTCCGAACCCACGGACTTCCCTCCGTTGACCAGTCATGACTGACTTCACCGGTCGGCCCGAGTTTATCTTGAAAGAGGTGAAAAGATGTCAATAAGCCCAGGGGTTCGTTCCTGGCTTATCTCCCTCGGCGATCCAGGGCGCGGTTTGTCTTCCCAGGAACGGGGTGTATGTACATACATACACAACAGAAGCCGGAAAAAAAAGTATCCCCGTCACCCAGCAACCCCCCGGTAGCACACGAGTGATATCTGACCGTCGACGGCCGCCCAACAAACAACAGACCAGGAGGTCTCATTCGCTGGTCATCGCAAAAGAAACCCTTTCCCCCGGCCACTGCTTACTGTGTATGAAGCAGCTCTGTCGTGCCCTGGCGCGGGATATACCGCTCGCCAGAGAGGCTGTGCATCGTTGTGTAGCGCACGCATGGCTTCTCTCATCCATACCGTGACATCCAGCAAGGGAGGATCTCGCAAGCTAGGGCTGATTCTGTGGAATCTGCCGAATCGATCCAAAAAGAAAAGAAAAAGAAAAGAAGAAAAAAAATGCTCCTTTCTGCTCTGGGCCCATCCGGGTTCCCTACAAGTCATCATCATGCCGCCCCTTTGCTCCTTCACAGCATGCCAAAGAGAGACCGGAGTTGGGATCCGAAAAAATAGAGCAGTGGGCCCGAACACGGAGCAGCATCGTACACCCCAATCCTGGACCATAGGCACTTCACCACTTCTCCAGAGTAAAAGGGGTGCGAAAGGAAAAGGGAAAGTAAAGAGGACGAAGGGAACTAAAGACGGCCACTACAGGTGCAAAAAGCCAGAAGGGACAAAAAGATGTGCGTCAGCCGCGAATCGAACGCGGGGCCCATCGATGGCAACGATGGATTTTACCACTAAACCACTGACGCTTGCGGAAGATGTTGTTTTCTGATTGGGAACGAGAGTTCCATCGTCTCCTCCAGCTATCTGTGGTGGCCGCTGTTCTGCCTCCGATTCTCCCGAGTTGTTGAACACCAACCGGCACAACAATCCCAATGATGCCGTGTCTGTAAAGACACTTTTGTCTCTTTCATCTTCTTTGTCTTTCTCTTTTGTATGTGCGAGAAACGGAACACGTAGGAATAGGAAAAATAGAACGGAACGGCGGCATTTCAAGTTCGCCAGACGTTTTGAGCAGATCCGGAAATTAATGCTCTTCCTAGATTACCACAGTTGTCGTGACAACCCCATCCAGCTGAAGATAATCGCAATAGCTCGACCACTAGAAATGGGCACGCTCACATACATCCCGCTGATGTATTCTCGCAAGGAGCCAGTGAGCCAGACGAGACAGACACAGCGCTGACGAGCTGCTCTCGCCTCCGCCGTAAAGGTGCGCCTGTACCTTACGGTGGCTAGCTCTTTCCCGCCTTGCGGGCTGCTCCCATTTCTGCCCTTTCCCTCTCCGTTCTTTTCCGGCTTCTTTTAACCCCCCTTCGATTGAACGAGAAAGCCGCCCGAGTTGGTCTGGAAGGGGATATAGCACTCAACTTTGGCTGCCGGCTGTGCCGCGATCACCATAGGAAACACAGTTTCCGGAGCATGAGTGGTCTTTCAGTCCGACATTCGAGCGAGACACTGGAGAGTGGAAGAGAGAGGATCCCCGAGACTCAGCGTAGCCTGCTGGAGGCGCCGGGCTTGTCGTCACCGAAAACGGGCGACGCGGATATGGTCTTCTTCTGGAAAGCATCCCGGGCATAGTTATTTGCTGTTGACAGTCAGACTATCACAGAACTCACGGCCAATTTAATGGATGCCTCCAACAGATTTCCATTTTTTAGCTCTCCCTCTTCGCCACCACCCCAAAGCAAGGTTACGCTGCTCAAACAACAGACACTATATCGGAATCTATCATCATGGGATAGATCACGCGACGACGTAGTGCACCCGGGCCGGAGTCATGCCATCTCATGCTACGAGGCCGACCGAAGCTGTCGAGGCAAAGCGAAGCCTCTTGTATATATATTTTTTACAGAAATATGAGAAAAAAAAAATAAACCGTCTCGCCACCCCATCCTCATTCCATTCCCGGATACCAAACCCCCTGATCCCCATGCCAGAACGCCTGGCTAGATGAAGGCCAAAACAACGAAGCGCAATGACTTAAATTACAACAGAGGATCAAAACGAAGGGGGGGGGGGGACCGGAACGATCCATTACTTTTCAGTTCTCAAGCCTCCCCATAGTGTATTCTCAAAAGGGAAAAAGGTACCTTCCTTCCAATGTGGTATCTCTTGTTCCATGGGCGCCACGCCCCGGTGTGGTGAACACGGATCGCCCAAACTCTCGGCGTCCCAAAACTGAGGACTAATGCTGTGTTTGCATTCGCCGAGTCTGTTAGGAGACGGGACGACGATGTTCTATCGCGTGGCCGAGGCAACAGAATCATGGCAAAAGCTGCAATCTTCTTGCCACCTGCCTGCCTGCCTGCCGCTGTCTTCATATCAGAATGGGCGATTTCATGGCAGGGAGCCAAGGTCGGAGCTTCGGACCGCCTCAGCAGTTCGTATGTCCTCCCGGGTAAAATGTGCAAAGCGTCATGTCAGCGGGCGTTTCTAGCTCCTGTCCTTGGGCCCCGAGGAGTCCAGATTCAAATACGCCTGCTGAATAGCCCTGGTCTCAATGCCGTCCAACTCCAGCGCGGTAACCCAGTCCCTCAACTGGATATTTCTCCCTTTTTCCTTGTCCTCGCGCCACGTGCCGAGTCGGGGGTACCTCGCATCCGAAGTGAGGCTCGTCTTCTCGGGTACCTTGCCGGAATCGCCCCCTGCCGCCGAGCCGGCCTCTCCTGCAATGGCCCTCGGCGTGCTGGTACCACTGCCTGACTTCTTCATCCAAGAATATTCCTTCTTCTTCCGGCCGAAGCCGCCCATCAGGGTGCTGAGCGTCTGGTTGGTGCTCGCGGTGCTGGAGGCCTCCGCCAACCTTGCAGCAGCGGCGCCCTTTTTGAGTTCCTTCTTGGATGGTGCCTTCGCGGCCGTCTCGGTTTCGGGACCCGCTCCCGTGCCGGGTGTGCCCGGAGCCACGGAGCCGGCGCGGGAGGCGGCGGCCGCAGGTTCGGGATTGAGCCGCTTCTGGCGCTTCCGCAGTCTCGCCTCCTCCAGGTCGCGGTCAACTCTCGCGCTGTCGCGGACCGCCTCCATAAGGTTCCTTGGGCCGTGTTTGCCGCCCTTGAGCGACGAGCCTTGCGATGCGTATGCATCAAAGGAACCTGCAGAGCCACGTTAACAAAGAGCACATACAACGCAAAAGACGGTAGTATCGTACGCTTCCGTGTCTTCAAGAATGCAGCGCTCTCGGGGTCGTCGGGTAGAGAATCTAGGCCGGTTCGAAGAGGCACTGCGACGTCGGCCCATTCTGCGGGTATCTCTCCATGGGACGTCGTCTGGCGATGGATGGCAACGGTGTTGGCGTCCTCAATCAGCTCTCTCAGGCGATGCTTGGTGGCAATAGACAAGAGCGCCAGCTGGTCGACGAGGTAGGCGTCGTGCGGGATAAAGGAGCCCGTGGTCGTCACCATCACGCCATCGGGACCTGGTTTCGTGCTGACGGTGACCTTGGGAGGCGGGAACTCTTGCGGGGGTCTCAGCTTGCCCGCCGGGTTCGCGTTCTTCAGATCGAGGTTCACGCTCAAACCGTGCTCCTTCGCGATCTTCTCGACGCGGTGATGCAGGTTGGCGATCATCAAGAAAGGGTTGTTTATCTCGTTGCTGCGCACGACAGCAAGCCTGTGGGCTGCCTCGTCCCATGCCCTTTGAGCCGCCTCGGCCTCGTAAGCCTCCTGGCTAACAGCACCGACAGCCTCGCCTGGCTGGTTCGCCATTCCAGCGCCGTAGAATGAGCCTTTGCCACCGGGAGCATTTGCAGGCAGGCCCGTCCTAGCGTCCTGCGTGAATGAGCCGGCGTAGAACTCGGCCAGGAATTGTTCTTCCGCGCGAAGGTCGATCCCGGTCCCGGCCAGCGAGTCGGCCACGTCGTACTCGATCTCCTTGGCGGGAGGTTTCGAAGGGGGTCCCATTGTGCCTGGCGTCGCGGCGGGCGGAGGAGGCACCATGGGCGCCATGGTTGCCGTCGTGTACTGTTGAGAGGCGGGAGGGGTGGGTGCGGTGGCGGGCCCCGACGGCGCGGGTGACGAAGGGTATGAAGGTCGGGTATCGGGGAGGGACAGCATCGGGGTCGGCGCGGGCGACTGCGCGGAATTGCCGTTGGTGTGCGCGGTATTGTATTGCGGCGCCCCCACAGGGGCGGCGAGATTGGAATAGCCAGGCGAGGTGACAGGCGCGGGTGACGCGGTGGCCATCTGGGGGCTGGCCGTGTAGGGTGTAACGACGTAGGGCGACTGGGGATGCGAAGGAGGAGAGGTAGGCGAAGTGCGCGGTCGCTTATTTGGCGGCACCGCGTACCCGGGCTGGGGCGTGCCGGCCGGCGACGGCGAGTGTTGCGGCGGCGAGTACGAGGGTCGCTGTTGTTGCATCTGGGGCATTTGCATTTGTTGCATTTGCTGTATCTGCGGCATGCCATGAGGAACCTGATGGGGAGGCGCCTGAGGCACCTGCGATTGCGGTTGCGCCATGGTCAGCAGCGCGCGGCGCGGGTTTCGTTAAATTCGTCGTCGGTGGTGCGTTGATCGTGAAAGCGAAAAAAAGGTGCAAAGGGGCGATGGGAAGTCGGTCGCTCAGAGATTCGGCACGAGAGCGGCGGAACCAGAACTTTCGTGGAAGAATCGGCAGGTCGAAACGAGTCGCCGGACCGGTGAGCGATTCCTACGAGCCCGGAAAATGGCCGCGCGGTCGCCCTCCTCTCTCCTCTCTTCACAAGCAAGTCAGACCCGGGCAGGCGCACCCTGCGTTGCCGGCCAAAGCTCCCTTCGCGCAGCCCATTCGACGGTTCTCCCTCCGCTCTACGGCGCAACGTCGGATCGGTCGGATCTGTGCAGGATGGGAGCACTCGCGCTGGTTGTCGGGTCGGTATTGTTGATGGGGATAGCGAGTGCCGGCGGCGGAAAACGGTATCTATCTCTCTCACTCTTCTGCGGTCGGGTTCAAAATCAGAAGGAGCTCCCTCGCAGTCGAGTCTGTCGCGTTCGGCTCAGTCACGTGGTAGGCTAGGCCCCTCTGTTGGTTTAAGCCTGGTGGGGCGTGTCTCGGTCTTGGCTCTCTGGAGCGCGCCTACTCGCGAGCAACGCTCTGTTGTAAGAAGGAAAGAGCCGCAGGGTCGCAGCGGTCGGCCTTTTTTGACCTTGATTCAACTTGCTGCCTTCACCACGCTTCCTATTGTTCTGGATAATTTTTTTTTCTTTTCTTTTCCCATTCTGAATAGGCTCGCCGGATACCAGAACCAACCTTGCCATTGACGCCGTGGACATTAAGTTTTCGGCTTATCCTTCTGCGAGAGAACCCAGCACCTCTTTCGAAACATAATATTATTTTTGAAGAGTTGCCGTGTCAAAGATTGCGATCCCAGCATTGAATGATATTGCAGCGACAAACTCATCTGATTGACTAGAATAATCAGAAAGTCGACCCTTACTCCGGGGCCCGCGTCGGACCTGCCTCGGAAGCCTTGCTGAGAATCACACTAACCCTCTTCCTCCGGGATTGCGCTGCACCCCGTCAACGACACCATGGCTTCCAAGCGAAAGGCATCGGCCATGGCATCTGCTGCGCCCGAGGAGCCGGTCGATCCGGCCGATGAACTCATGTTCCTTTGTCTGGGTGGCGGCAACGAGGTCGGCCGGTCCTGTCACATCATCCAGTACAAGGGGAAGACAGTCATGGTGCGTTGTTGTCAACTCCCTCCGAGGGGGAGCCCTGAGATGGGCGGCTGTTTGGCTGACACGAGATGCGCCCTTCACAGCTTGATGCTGGCCAGCACCCAGCATACGACGGACTGGCAGCCCTGCCCTTCTTTGATGACTTCGACCTCAGCACTGTAGATGTGCTCCTCATTAGCCAGTAAGTATCTTGCGTAACATCTCACGCTGAGCACGAGTCCTGCGGCGTTTGGCTTGGGCGACAACTATAGGTAGAGGCGGGTTCACCGGGTCCGCTGAACATTTGGACTGTCAAGTCGCCTTTGTTGCCAAAGCAAGCAGCCTTGAAGCTTGGCCCTTCGAAGCATGATGTATCATCAAATGCACCTCTCTTGTGTATTCAGAGAAATCAAAATACAATGTTTTGTCGCCCATTGCCAACCGCTGCTCCTCGCTTGCCCACTTGGCTACTTCATGCCTCTCCGTGAAGCACCCCGTCAGCCCTCATCGTCTCCCCCCCACCCCCCACCCCCCTCCTCTTCCGCCGCCGTTACCGGGGTGCACCATGACTGACTGGGACAGTTTTCACATCGACCATGCCGCTTCTCTGCCATACGTCCTTGCCAAAACGAACTTTCGTGGTCGGGTCTTCATGACACATCCTACCAAGGCCATCTACAAGTGGCTCATTCAGGACAGCGTGCGCGTCGGCAACACTTCGTCAAATCCGACAACCCAGCTCGTGTACACTGAGCAGGACCATCTCAACACGTTTCCCATGATCGAGGCCATCGACTACCATACCACACACACAATATCATCGATTCGAATTACCCCTTATCCGGCAGGACACGTCCTGGGCGCCGCCATGTTCCTGATCGAGATTGCCGGCCTGAACATCTTGTTCACCGGCGACTACTCTCGCGAGCAAGACCGACATCTGGTGTCCGCAGAAGTGCCCAAGGGAGTCAAGATTGACGTGCTCATCACCGAGTCGACCTACGGTATCGCCTCCCACGTTCCCAGGCTAGAGAGAGAGCAAGCCTTGATGAAGTCCATCACGAGCGTTCTGAACCGCGGCGGCCGGGTGCTGATGCCCGTCTTTGCCCTGGGCCGTGCCCAAGAGCTGCTGCTCATACTGGACGAGTACTGGGCCAAACACAAGGAGTACCAAAAATATCCCATCTACTACGCGAGCAACCTCGCCCGTAAGTGCATGCTTGTCTACCAGACGTACGTCGGCGCCATGAACGACAACATCAAGCGCCTCTTCCGAGAACGTATGGCCGAGGCGGAGGCATCGGGCGACGGCGCCGGCAAGGGCGGGCCTTGGGACTTTAAGTTCATCCGCTCGCTCAAGAGCATCGACCGGTTTGAGGATGTGGGCGGCTGCGTGATGCTTGCCAGTCCGGGTATGCTTCAGAACGGCGTCAGCCGGGAGCTGCTCGAGAGGTGGGCTCCGAGCGAGAAGAACGGCGTGATTATCACGGGTTACAGCGTCGAGGGCACCATGGCCAAGCAGATCATGCAGGAGCCTGAGCAGATCCAGGCCGTCATGACGAGGAGCTCCGCTGGGGGGAGAAGAGGCCCCGGCGGCGACGCCGAGAAGGTCATGATCCCCCGTCGCTGCACGGTTCAGGAGTTCTCTTTTGCCGCCCACGTCGATGGAACTGAAAACCGAGAGTTCATCGAAGAGGTTGGCGCCCCGGTGGTGGTAAGTTCTTTTGCTACGACATTATCCTTACCATGATTAGTTACTAACCTGAGCGCATCCAGATTCTCGTTCATGGTGAGGTGCATAACATGATGCGCCTAAAGTCCAAGCTGCTGTCCCTGAACGCGAATAAGACGAACAAGGTCAAGGTCTATAGCCCTCGCAACTGCGAGGAGCTCCGCATCCCTTTCAAGACGGATAAGACGGCTAAGGTGGTGGGCAAGCTGGCGTCGATTCCTCAGCCGATGAAGATGCCCAAGGCGGAGTCGGAAGAACCGCGACTCATCACCGGCGTGCTCGTCCAGAACGACTTCAAGATGTCACTGATGGCGCCCGAGGACCTGCGCGAGTACGCCGGTCTTACGACCACCACCATCGCCTGCAAGCAGCGGCTCAAGCTGAGCGCGGCGGGTATCGACCTGATCAAATGGGGCCTTGAGGGCACCTTTGGCAGTATCGAGGAGCTGCCGGAAGCCAAGCAGCAGCCTAAGAGCTCCGCCAACGGTGACGGGCCGAGCAATGGCGACACCAAGATGGAGGATGCCGACGAGGAGTTCCCCATTGATGAGATTGTTGCTGCCTACCTGGTCATGGGCTGCGTGACTGTCCGCTATCGCACTAGCGGTGAGGTAGAGCTCGAGTGGGAGGGCAACATGCTCAACGACGGCATCGCTGACGCCGTGATGGCCGTCCTGCTCGGCATCGAAAGCAGCCCTGCGGCAGTGAAGCGTATGAACCCCTCCTCTTTTCCCCTGCTTTTTTTTTCCTCCCATCCCTTTCTGTCTTCTCTGTTGGCTTTTCTGCCTCTCCAGATTTCAACTAACCGCTCTTTCTCTGAACCAGGATCCGCAAGCAAGCACTCCCACTCCCACTCTCACGCCCCGGCCTCCGGCGACTCGGACGCCTTCGCCCTCCCCAATCGCAATCTGCACGCCAACCTCTCCCCGGAAGAACGACTCGAGCGCCTAATGATGTTTCTCGAGGCCCAGTTCGGCGCCGACAACGTCTCCCCGATCGCCGAGCCCAAGTTACCTCCCGTGTCCCCGTCCCTTCCCAAGTCCGTCAAGCCATCCCCGACCGCTGCTCCCAAGAAGGAAGAAGAGGGGGCCGACGGCGTGACGCCGATGGACGTCTCCTCCCCGGCAGACGGCGAGGATCAGGGGACGAAACCGGCGGAGGCGAAAGGGGGGGGGGAAGAGGAAGGCGACGACGGGGAGCAGAGAGAGCACGAGCGACGAGTGCGGGCCGAGCTGGCGCGGCTGCACAAGCTCGGCATCCCCGTGCCCGGCGTGCGCATCAAGGTCGACAAGATGGAGGCGAGCGTGTGGCTGGAAGGGCTGGAGATCGAGTGCGCCAACCGCGTTTTTGCGGACCGCGTGCGGGCCGTGGTGGAGAGGGCTGTCGAGGTGACTGCGCCGCTCTGGGGGTAGTTTCAATTGTACATGCACACACATATCCCGTGTTCTAGGTAACCTCTTTTTTTCTCCTTTTTTGTCAGTCTGAAAACGTGGGTCACTGGGGGGGAGGGGAGGTGGCATAGTGACCCATGAGAGGGATGGTTGGCTGGCCTCTACATTATTCGGGCAGGGTATAACTATCTCCCGTTGTATTATGTACCATCTTCCCACCTTCCTATGCCTGCTAGCTCGCGGAGTGGGAAGGGGTCTCCGGGGCGAATGGCTGCCAACCAGCAGAATCTTGGAGGGAATATACCGTGCCCGACACAAGCTGCTGCCATCTCTGTTTCCTTCTCTCAGTTTCTTAACCTTCCGTATCTATTATGGCTGGCTCTACACTTCCCAGTCGAGATGATGAGATAAAGAAAAAGAATAATATCAACATAACGAGGTATCTCTTGTCTCTTCAAAGTTCTATTCCTCAATGCATACACGCTCTCCAAAAATTATATATAAACAGGGGACCGATCTCGAGGTCCGTTGTTTTGAAGTACAGGTTCATGAGCTCCTGGTCGGCGCCGTCGAGCGAGGGTCCTTCCCCTTCTGTGCCATGGCTAGCGAGGCGTACGGGAGACGAACCCGCCATGACTTGCAAACCTAGTTCCCAACAGCTCAGTGAAGAGGAAGAAAAAAAATGTAGGGCGAGCCGCGTTGCCTCAAGCGACAATGTCGGAGAGGATCAACTGCTCTGGTATGAAGTGAAAACGATGTCATGCAGCCTCGCCTCGTCAATATAGCCCCAGTCATTTTTGGCCGACCCAATCCTCCTCTGATCGGCCAAGCTGTCACCTAGGGCTCAGGGTTCCCCTGGCAATCGATGCCGTGCTGGCGCCCTGCTGCCCTCGCTTCAGAGCGCGCAGTTCCTCTTCGAGCCTTCTCCGCTTCGCTTGTTCCTCCTGCAGCAGAACATCATTAGCATTCATAGTTTCTCCCCCCCCCCCACCCCAACCAACGCAGGCAGCACAGCAAAAAAAGAAAAAAACGGCAGAGCTTACCCTGATCTCTTCCTGGAACTTCCGCCTCTCCTCCTTCATCACGCCCCTGAACTGCTTGCTCAACTCACTCGCGCCCATCCCGGCCCTCCCGGGGCTGGGGACGGCCTTCAACCGCTCCTGGTCGAGCTCCTCCTGCACGCGCATGAGCCTCTGGCCTAGCCTGCTCACCTCCGCCTCCAAATCCTCCTTGTGCGCGAGCACCCGATCCAGCCGACCCTCGATCTCCAAGCGCTCCTTCTCGGCCGCGATCGAGTCGCGCGTCACCTCCTCGAGATCGCGCAGCGCATTCTCCAGCTCGGCGCGCAGGCGAGTAATAGTATTGTTGAGCTCCTCGGACTGCGAAGAGTTGGAAAGCGCGGCGGCCTCGGCGGCGCGCTGTTTGCGCGAGCCGTACGCCCCGTCGAGCTCGGCCTTGGCGACGGTGACTTCCGTTTTGAGCTCGACCACCATCATGTTCATGCGATCGAGCTCGGCATCCTTGGATTGCAACTCTTGTTGAAGCTTGGAGACTTCCGCGGCGGCCGAGTCCGCGGCAGCAGTGGCGTTTGTCAGTTGGGTTCTGAGCGAGCTCAGTTCGGCTTCGGCGGCGGCGCGGGCGGTGTTGGATTCGGCCAGCTGGGATTGGGTGGCGGCCACGGAGGCCTCGGCGGTGGCAAGGCGGGATTCGGCTTCGCGCACGTCGGCCTCGAGGGCGGCAATGCGCGCGGTGCGGGCTTGGAGCTGGTCCTGGGCGGTCTTCGTTGAGGCGGCCAAGGCGGCTTCGTTGGCGGCGGTGGTCTTCTGGAGCGTGTCCATGTCGGCGAGCACTTGCTCGAGCTGAGAGTGCGCGTCGGCGGCGGCGCGCTCGGCTTGGTCGAGGAGATGCTGAGTACGTTCGAGCTCGTCGGATTTTGCCTTTAGTTCGAGGTCTTTCTCGGTCTCGCTGCGGTTGTTGAGCTCGCGCTGCTGCTTGATCTGGCGCTGGAGGATATACTTTTGCTCCCGGAGACCGGTTACCTGCGCATACAGCCACTGGACCTTGGCTGAGAAGGTTTGCAAAGAGTATGGCTCGTTGATGTCGCTCTCGAACTCGGTGCTCGACAGTTCCTCGTCATCATCCCCGCCGTTCTGGCCGAGGGCCCGGTTTTGCCGGCGGGCTGTCTTTTGTTGCTCGATCTCAGCAAAGCCCGACTGGATAATCTCCCACAAACCCCTGAGGACTGCGTCGACCTGGTCGATGTCCTGCTTCCTAGCGGAAGCAGACGACGACGCCTCGAGTGCCCGGGATAGCTCCGAGCCGAGGGACTCGAGTGCTTGCTCGAGATAGCCGAGTTGATCGTCCAAGCTGCCTTCAGGGGGCGGCGGCAGATCGAGATTTGATTGCTGCAGCATGTTCAACACCTGACGTATCAAAGCCTGAGACCGCGTGCTGGCGTGGTCGAGCGACGCCTCTAAGTGACTAAGAGAGGACGTGGTCGCAGCAGTCTCGGCGGATGATGCCGATACCTCAGCTGCAAGCAGTTTCTGCTCTTCCGCAGCAGCGGCCACGGCTTTCTCCATGTACTCTAGCTGGCCGGTGAGCGACGCACCGGAACCAGTGGCGCGATCGGGACTATCAAATCCTTCGTTCTTGGTGGGGTTGAAAGCCACAATCACATCCCGGAGCTTGTGGTTCAAGGCTTCAAGCCTCGCCTCAGCGTCTGAGGCGGCTTGAAGCTGGTCGGCGGTCTGCGCCCGGAGAGCGTCGATCTCCACGGTCATCTGATTCTCGAGGGCCTTGAGCCTAGAGTCAGCGTCCTGGAAACGGCTGGTCTCCTCCTTCATTCGTGAGGCTTCCTCGATGGCCCTGGCGTGCTCTTCCACGAGCTGCTGCTCCCTCGATTGGAGCCGTGAAATCTCATCCCTAGCGAATGCCTGGTCCTCGCGCAGCTGCTGTTCTGCCGTCTTCAGCTGCATGTTTTCCTCCAGAATCCGCTCGTTCTCCTCTCTCAGTTTCTCCACCTCCTCACGCAGTTCTCTCAGCTGAGCGTTCTGCTCGCGGATAGGTGATTTTAGGGGTATCTCGATGGGGTTCTTCCGGGGAAGCGCTGGCGGGCCGTCGGCCTGCTCAAGGGGGAGGTAGAGACCCCTGTCAAAGCTGAGGTCATCTTGGGGAATCTCCATGCTGTTGCGGGTGTTGGTGTAGGTGTAAAGGCTCTCCGGACTGCCAGGAATGCCGTTCATCATAGGCCCGACAGGCACCTGGCCGGACTTCTTGGCAGAGGCGCGGTGTGTCATTTGCAAGATGCCAGCCGTGTGCTGGAGCAGCCGCCTTTGCGGTTCCATCAGACGCTTCTCTAGCGAGAACAGCTCCGCGGCAAGCTCCTCGCAGCGGCGCTCGCTCGCCAACCTTTCCATCTCCGCCTCCTTAGCAGAGTCGCTCATGCGGTTACCCAACAAGCTCTTCCTTTTGCCCTCAGCCTTGGATGGCATGTAGAGCCTCGCCATGGATATCGCAGCATCGCGGTATTTGGTCTGGATTGCGAGGTTCGCGCGGGCCTGCTCGATGCGCATCGACAGTGACTGAATTTGTTTCTTCAAGTCGTCCACCTCTTCTTGCGACAATATCTCGTAGGCCTTGCTGTCGGAGAGGGCTGTTTCCGTCAGCAAGTGTACCTGGATCGGGTCTTTCAGATCAACGTGGGCGGATCTCTGCGGCCGATTCTCGCTCAACTGCGCATCAAGTCCAATTAGACGACCCCAAAGACACGGCAGAGCTGGGGGGGACAAGCTCGTACAGGATTATATGTCGGTTTCTCCTGCTCAAAGCCATTGAGAATGTCTTTCCTGTACCCTTCCACTAACGCCTTTCCCGTAGGCATCACGACGGACTGCGCATCAGGAAAAGACAATCTGCCTGGGGAACCAAATAGACTCCCAGGCCGCCCCGGAGGCCCTCCTGCCGGGCCCCCAATAGTCATCGTCGCGCTGTCCATCGCGTGTGTCGAGAAGGCGCAACTAGAGCGTTGTGCATATATATATGTATATGGTTGGGCTCAGCACAAGTGCACGTCGCGAAAGCGGCCGATTGGAGCCCAAAGGACTCCTCTTCTCGGATTGGAGGTTGCACGGCGCTGAGCGTTTCCAACCGTCCTATGGACCCATGCGTAACGATAAATGCGGCGAAGTGCGTGTGGTCGTGGTTTGGGACGCGTCTGCGGTCCGGGCGGCTGCAGCGAGCGCTGGGCAAAGTATGGTGGAATTGACGGGGTTCGATTTCAGGAGCAAGCGCGGGAGACCAGGAACGGAAGAAGGTGGTAATGTCCAACACTATTCCGGACGCAGGAGGTAGCTCAGATAGTGGATCTTCCGTCGGACCCTTGCACCAGGGTCACGCCAACGATTGCACGTGGGATTAGTGTACTCCGTACTTGAAAATGCGAGGGAGGCAGCCACTCGGGTTTGGTTTCTTTGGCGATGGAACGGAAGCTTAAGTGCAGACCGAGTGCAGGATGCTTTGTGCGTGGCATGGACTCTCAAAACCCGGTACAAGCGTTGCGCAAGTCCAGCGGCCGCAGCACCAATGGCCTTGCGCAACGTGAAGCAGTGCTGTTTGAGTTGGTGCTGCTCCGCCCAGGCCCGAAAAATGTATTCCCTGCACTACCAGGCATCCGTAGTGAGATCTGTAATCAGCGCGTACAGGTGTGTATGCACTTTGTCACATACTTGGTGTACGTAATGTCAGCTTCTATGAAAACTGCCAGATTCACAAAGCGGCTTGGAATAAATGTATGTCATATTACGATCGCAGTACGCTCCTTGTACGGTACATACCATGCTGCGTAAGAACAGATCCGGGACAACGGGAAGCCGCGAGCTTGTCGCTGAGCCAGCCAATGGACAATCGGGACACCCTTCAGGCGCCTACTGTGTAGTCTTGGCGTCTGGGGGCAAACAGGGTCAATGCGCATTGTAATTTTACAAGTAAGAGTGCATTCCATACGGTAGTTACATATCGTGTAATCTGTAACGGAGTCCACAGTGTATTACACTACGGATCGATGTGTACATGTATGTACATACATACACTACAAGATTCTATTTGCTACGTACTCAATCGTGTGGTGCTGTTGGAGGTGCCAGAGCAATTGGCCTGTTTTACTGTCATGTTGTGGCGGAGTTAGCTGACCACATGGCAGCGACCACCGAGTGCGTAAGCTGGGCGTTCATCTGCTGCGAATTTCTGCGCGGCCAGTTGTGGCTGATTTCAGTTTGCTGCATCTTACATCACAGATCGCATGCTGAGTCCGGACTTTGGGGTTCTCATAAAGGAATTGTTCAAGTTTACTCCCTACCCCGCTGCACCGTCCGCGTATGATGTGATTGGCCCTGCAATCCGTTGCATGATGTCCCTTTGGGCATTGCATGGTGTTGCCGGTCAATTTCGTAAGGTCAACCATAAATCTCCAACAGAAACTTGACTCGAAACCCCAATAGCTGGCCACCACAACTGCGCTGGGCTTGCTCTCAGAACGCGCCGCGGGCCTCATCGAGAAGCTGCTGGGCCATGGTTCTCCTCCTATTGCCGTCAACTCCGGCCTGTTGCTGCGCCCCCGAAGCAGCCCCAGACGACGCTCCTTCACTCTCAAGCCTCCTCCTCATCCCTTCAAACCTCTCGCTGTTCTTCGGAGTCCTCAACCCCACAACCCACCCCGGCACACGCCACCGTGTCAAGGCGCCCGGCAGCAACTCACTGCGCCAAGCCTGTCCCACCAACCACCCAATTCCGGCCCCAAGGAGCGAGCCTGGCCACTGGAACAGCGCCAGCTGGAGCGCCAACAAGTACTTCGTCGATTTGTCCGAAAACGTCACTCCGGAGTCTTCGTCGTTGTTGCTTGGGGCCCGCGTGGAGAGCGCGACCTTGTACTGGTAGATGTGGGGGACCATGGCATGATACTGGGCCAGAACAGCAAAGATGATAGGTGTCGGGCCGGCCGGCAAGAAGTCAAAGATCCCCCAGCTCAGGGGCCGTAGAATGGTGGTTAAGATGACAGGCGGGATGATGGACGTGAGAAGCCCTGATACCAGGATAAACGACTGTCCAGCGTTAGCTGTCGGGCACGATCTCGATTCAAGGTAGCAGCGTTACATACCGCGTATTTCCTCGATCCCCACTGCTGCTCCACGACCCGCAAGTTGTACAGAGTCATGGCGGCAAAGAGCACCTCGGACGAGTTAGTATAGCACAGTTGCCATATCAACGCCCGCCACGTCTGGCGGTACTGCAGTATGTGCGTGCCGACCGAGATGTAAAAGTAGTGCTTGATGTCGAACAAACTGGCCGCAATCGAGGATCCAACTAACCCCAGCACCAGAGTGCGTGTCACTGGCGTGCTTGCAAACGACATTTCTGCGGTGCGTCTCCCCTGCCGACTGCTACCTCGACATAGTTTTGTCTCTAAAATCCAAAGGATGACGAAACGCTCGCGAGGTTGCGACCGGGCACACGGCCAGCCACGACCGCTGGTGTTTATTCAAACTCCACTTACGTAGTAGAGTTCGGACGTTATTTTGGGGGGTGGTCGTTGAAATTGCTCTTTTAGACTCTGAGTTTCGTTATTGACGACAGCGTGCGGGTTGAAGTTGCGATTGTGTCCAGAATGGCAGGCGACGCCACATGCTCCAGCTCGTTCCTGGTAAGAGCGGCTCCACTCTCACTGCGGGTCCCCATGACATCGGCCGATTGAATGGGAGGGAAGGATCCACACCGACCGCCGACCAGAGACGCGCAAGACCTCCATTACCCGTCATTTGCAGAGCCACAATCTGTCCCTTGGCAGACCACTTCTCAGCCTGCTCGTCTTACTTGGGACCTCTCGTCTGCACGCCCAGTGATTCCATAATGGCAGCTTTTTTTTAACACGTCCTTATCGCAGCACAGGCCTCTTCTGCATCACGCATTACAGAAGGAAGGGAAAGAAAGAAAACAAGAAAAAAAAAGGCCACCGACATGTCAGATCTGTACCTTTCCCGGTTACGCAGCTGGTTTCTGAGCTCCCCCCCGGCAGAATGGGCCATCAACCGCCTACGATCAACCCTCATCGGCGCGCTCTCTCAGGGGCCCATCCCACGCCATGTCGCCTTCGAGATGGACGGCAACCGCCGGTATGCGCGGAGCCACAAGATAGAGACAATCGAAGGCCATCATCTCGGATTTGAGGCTCTTGCTCGGGTACGTTAGCCTCCTCTCCGCCATCTCTTGACGGTCAAGCTGATGATTTGGCTGTGCAGGTGCTCGAGGTCTGTTACAAATGCGGCGTCAAAGTCGTGACGGTCTACGCCTTCAGTATCGAGAACTTCCACCGCCCAAAATACGAGGTCGACGGGCTTATGCAGCTTGCGAAAGTCAAACTCGAACAACTCATACAGCACGGGGAGTTGCTTGACCGATATGGCGCGAGTGTGAGGGTGCTGGGCCGCCTTGACTTGATCCCTCCAGACGTCCTCGAGGTTGTGGGAAGGGCGATGGCGGCCACTCAGAACAACACAGAGTAAGGAGACCATTGATAACGCCGGAAAGAGCTGTTTAGGCTGACGAGCCGCAGGTGCGTCCTCAACATCTGCTTCCCCTACACGTCAAGGGAAGAGATGACCACGGCGATCCGGACCACCGTCGAGGAGTACTCAACCACTCCTCGCCCCCACAGCACGCCCTTCTCGCAGAGCCGAATCACCCAAAAGATCTTATCCAAGCAGGCAGGAAAGCCGGATGTGCTCGAACCGATCAGGGAGTCGGTGTCATCGACACCGACATCGATACACTCGGACGACCAGGACGACGCCGTGTCGACGGCGACTACGCTACACTCCGACTCTGCAGCCGTCAAGGGCATCGATGGCGAGGAGGCGGTGGCTATATATCCTAATGCGGAGACCATCACTTCGGAAACTATCGAGAAGCACTTGTACACAGCGGACTGTCCGCCCCTCGACATCTTCGTGCGCACTAGCGGCGTCGAGCGTCTGAGCGACTTCATGCTGTGGCAGTGCCATCAGGACACACAAATCTTCTTCCTCAAGTGCTTCTGGCCCGAGTTTGACTTGTGGAACTTTCTCCCAGTTCTGGTCGAGTGGCAGTGGCGCCAGAAGCAGAAGGCCAGGGACGAACGGCCGCGGAGGCGAGTGAAGCAGGCGTGATGGTGTAGTATGTTGAATCAGACCTAAGAGGCCGGCTCTGCATAGACGTTATACAACTAGGCGAAGGCGTTTGGGCAGCGAATCGGATAACTCTCATATTGCTCATATATTCAAGGCATGTCGCGTGCACTGGTGAGGAAATATGGCATTTGGTGCGTTCTTGTACATACGTTTCAATGGTCATACAAAAAGATTGGCTGAACTGTATGTCAGAGGAGAACATATCCGATGTACGTCCGTATAAAGTAAGATACAGGCGCATGTCCCGATTCTTGTCGCGTGTTTTCTTAATCTTATCTTATCTGCTGGCCCAAAGGCGGTGACGTCTCAGCATTCGATCAAGGGCAGCCCCACAAGCAGAAAGCTCGCTGCGGGTCCCAGTTCCGGTTGTTCTGCCCTCTTGGTCCAGCGCTTGGGAAAGATCCCGCGCATTCTTCGACCGCTCCCCCTCTCCCTTCCCGCTTCGATCTCCCAGAGCAACACACCGCGTCGAATGTGATCACCAGCGCGCTTACGGACTCGAATCATGCCCTCGCATGCCGACATATTTTCGACGTAACTTCTGATTCGAGCCCTCATACCCGGTGTCCTCCCAAACTTCCCAATCGAGACCGCGATCAGCCACTCCTTGGACCTCATCTCCCTCTCCGCCTCCTGCTACGTCCCTCAAACCGCGATCTCCGAACCAAGCCAAGCAGACGCCGTGTTTTCGATTGCTTCCCCCCCCCTTTTTTTTTTTTTTTCCCGTGGCCATGAAGACCGCCAAGCCACCAGCGCCTGAAGGCGTCACTGGTTCGAGCCGCAGACAACCGGTGCGCCAGACGCGAGTCAATCCGCCGCGCACATCCTCTCTCAATCGCAACAACCCGCTGGCTGGCGCTCCTGCCTCGGAGCAGCCCATCAACATCCTGCCCGGGGTCACACACTTTGCCGATGCAATCACGGCTCTCCCAAGAGAACTAGTTCGGCATTTCACACTGCTCAAGGAGGTCGACGCCAAGATTTTCGCGCCGGAAGCCGCTCTCCTCCAGCTCCTCCACGACGCCCTCAACACGCCGCCCCCAGACCTCTCCAGGCCGGTCAATGACGCGCTGGGCAGCAGCACTGCGTCCGTATCGGCGCCCATGAGCACCACGGGCCCCGCCAATCCGGCCGCGCCGCCCTCCGATGCCACAACCAGCAGCGTGTTCGATCCCGCCAACATTCCTCGCCGCACTTTGTTTCGCGACACGGCGCTGAAAATACAAGAAATATTAGTGTCGCTGGAGGAGAAGAATCATGTTCTTGCTACTGCCAATGACGCCTTGCAGAAGCAGCTGGCTCGCATTGAAGACATCTGGCCCCATCTCGAAGCCGAGTTCAGCGAGGAGGCCAAATGGGGCAGCGCTACCCACTGGGCATACGTGGAAAACAGGCAGGCCAAAGCAAACGACAAACAGGCCGAGCGGTCGCGCCGCGAAGGCGCCGCGACCCTCTCCGCTGCTGCCCAGGCGCTGGCCGAGGAGGCCGCCGCTCGCAGCAGCGACAGGAAGCAGGCGATGGCTGCCAAGAAGAACGCCAAAAACCAAGCTGCCGATGCCGACAGCGACAAGGTGCAAGACTCCGGGAAGAGGGCCCAGGGGACCAAGTCGAGGAAGCCTCTCCCCGACCATGGGCCGGTGGGTCTCGGCATTACCTCTGCCCCTTCGGGGGGGGCCTCGTCCAGCAAGAGACGCAAGGTAGCCGAGTCCAAGTCGAATGGGGCGACTGCTGAGCGCGCGATGGGCTCGGTATTTGGCGCAAACTCGGCAAGACGGGGGACGACGAGTCCCACGGAGACGCCAGCTCCAGAGGGTGGAAACAAGAAACGCAAGGCGCTTCCTACGTCAAGCAGCCAGGCCAAGAAGAGGTAAATTTCCCATGGCTGCCACTGTGAGTTGATTTGCTGTCGCCGCTGACAGACTCACAGCAGGACTAACGCCGCCATGTCGCCGTCCGTCACCTCTTCCCCCGTCGTCGGGGCACTGCCCGACCCTGTCAAACCTGGAAGGGCCTCTCCTGCCCCCTCGGTCACAGCTTCCAGGCCTGCCTCGTCTCGCGCCCGCCAAAATTCTACGCACTCGAATGTTGATAACTCACGACAGCGTCTGCCATCAGTCGCGTCGAACAAGCCGAGCGGAAACTCGCAGGGCACTCCTGATCCTGCCCAACCAAGCAACGGAACCAAAACAAGCACGGATTCTAAGACTCAAAAAGAAGCGACTGTTCCCATCATGAACAAACCGAGCCCGCTTAAGACCGAGACAGAGGAACCGCCATCCGCTCCGGATCCCGCACAAGACGACAATGATGACAACTCCGCCAAGCAGACGGACGAGCAGCCGGCCCAGTCTAACAAGGAGGCAGCCGCCCTCGGCACCCAGTCGACACCAGCTTCGGGGGTAAAGACGAAGAGCGGTCGTGCAAGCAAGCCTTCCACCCCCGCCATCTCGACGTTTGCCGAGGCTGCATCGTCGAACGCATCAGCCACGACATCCCGTTCCAGGCCGTCGCGCGGCGCAGAGAACTCTGCCAACAATGCCACCTCAGGAACAGCAGCGAGTAATCAAAGCAACACCACGACGGCAAAGCGAAGTCATAAGAAGGGCGCCTCCGTCTCGACGACAGCCACGGCAGTAGCCCAAGCTTCCGCCGCCGCCACCTCCTCCTCGTCTACTTCCGCCGGCGCATCGTCCTCGGGGGGGGCGTCGGCAACAACAGCAGCGGGGAAGGATAAGGAAAGGGACAGAGACCGCGGCTCAGGGCCCGGCGTCGGCGCTAGTGGTACTACACCTGCCGCTTCTGGGGGGAGGAAAGACAAGGCAAACAGCGGCACTAGCAGCGGCGGCACCGGCAACACCAGCAACAACAACGCGGGGGCAAGAAAAGCCGGGGCTGGGGCTGAGAACGAAGACGATGCCGACGAGGACGATGACCAGGACGTGGCCGACGAGGACGTGTACTGCTACTGTAACCAGGTCAGCTACGGCGAGATGGTGGCCTGTGACGGCGAGGGGTGTCCGCGCGAGTGGTTCCACCTGGAATGTGTCGGGTTGAAGGTCGCGCCGAAGGGAAATGGTGAGTTCTTCATTCTGCCCCTCCCCCCCTTCCCTTTCGCTTCCCTTATTCGCCTTCTCTCTCGCCTTTACGCTCTTCTTCACCCACCTACATCTCTTGTTCCTGTACAGGTTGGGAGGTCGGGGGTAGAGGGGTGGTTGCCCTTTGTTATTGAGCTTGTGTTGGCGGAGATCGGCATGGCTACAGCAATTCTCTTGGCATGTTGTCCTCTTTTCCTTTTTTTTCTTCTCCTCCTGCTTCACCTGCTTTCTTTGCTTTCCATGGGCTTTTCTTGTGATCCAGGCCTGCTCCATGCCTCCTCCTGCCGTTGGATTTCATGTCAGTCGCTAACGGAATCGCTTGCAGCTAAATGGTACTGCGAGGACTGCAAAAAGAGGTTGAAGATCACCGAGCGGAGGTAGACCCATCCTCTCGTTCATCGCTTCTTCCCCCCTCTGTCTCACCCCAGAATTTCTCCGCCTTATTCCCTTTCTTCTTCTTGGGGTGCGTATTGATGGCTCCTGAGCCGCTTATTCGGCCCGAGCCGAACTCTACACGGCTCTTGATGTGCCGCTTTCACGGCCTTGGCCTTCCGTTGCAGTGATGGTTATTCTTGCATTTCCGAGGGCAGCGATCGCTGTGTTTGGCACCTGGTTTGGCGTTTCTAGGAGTCTAGGCGTGTAGAGAAGGACACTCGGACGTGTTGTTTAGGGCATCAACGTAAAAGGCTGGTTGCCGGTGCGGGTGGTTGAGGAATTCTACCTTCTAGATACTTCCTTGTCAGGGAAACTGAACCAATGTATGCGTATTCCACTCCTGCGCCGGCTCGAGGTACTCGACTGCCGTTGGGCAGACTTTGGCGTCCTGTCTTTGGGTATGGGTTGTTTCACACACACACACACACACACACACACCATCGCGGAGTGTGTCTCTGTCACGATGAAATCGTTCGCACTCTTTCCGTTTCAAGCCAGAGAATCTTTCCCGCAGGTGCTCTCCTTCTCCTTGGTTGGGCTAGGGTAGGGCGGCGCAGCTTGTACAAAGGACAACTGCAAGCATTCCATCATCTTCCATGTGCTGCGTGATGCGTGTGTGGTTGTATTGTACAGTAAGTACGCGGCAGAGTGAAATTTTACTTGACACGAGCTAGCGTAATTGTATAGTTAACTAACGTTAGTTTCTAAGATTGCCTCTTGGCAACGTGTCCAGCTTTCCCTATTTTCTGTGCACTTAAAACATTGCTGCGTAGTAATTGGATGTAGTTAAACCTTGTGAATGAGACGGATCCCGTCATACTATGAAGACGGATCACTGGGAGTTCCGTCTGGACTTGGCTGTTTTGCTTGGCGAAGCGCGGCATCCGCCGATACATGTTTGCTCCCCGAAAAGGCTGGCCGAGATCTGATCAGTAAGGGTGGGATGGACAGTTTGGCGAGAGTGGCCTGCAGTGTGTGTGATCATGTGAGAACTTGGAAATACCACGTTGAGATTCATTCCCCCCCTGCCGAGAACTTTTGAGGTGGTTTGCTGGCGAAATGAACGGCATTTGGAAATAAAACGGATCAAGGGTCTCAACTTCAAGGCAATGTAAAGTATGTACGATGTATCTCCGTACACTCTACGGAATACTTGGATAGTGGAAGCAGCTCCTAGTCGTTGCCTCTCGAGTTTGAGACAATTGCCCGCTTTATCGGATTAAGTTGTATACGGATACAGTCCAGTAAGTTACTCGGTATTGTTACGGTATAGTTTTTGTGTGTCCACAGAGATTTTATATATGTACATACCTAGGTACGTAGGTAGTTACTTGATATCTGCTTTCGAGCCGCACACGAGCTACTTCCCGTCTCTATTGCGCTATTGCGTCCAGGTATTGTCGTGTCTAGATGAGTGTATACACTACCCGTGTACGGGCTGAAGGTCGGAGATAGGTTCAACAAGCTGCCGGTCCGCTCCAGTCGCGACGATGAGACATTGGATTCAGATTGGTCCATCGGATCTTCGAACATCAAGGTGACAAGGGTCACCAAAGACAAAAATGAAGTTTGGCGCAGGGACAAAAATTCATCAGGGCTGCAGCAGGGATCAAGGTAGTGTAGGCTGGTTAGCGCGCCGCGGCTGCACGCGGCTCCCCCGGACTCGCTCATCCTTGCCCACATACAACTGCTGTAACTACCTGTACGGATTACACTAGTACACTCCACTAAGTGTCGGCTTAGGCTGGGCCGAGCGCCAATGGCCCCCGTGATCAGGAACCACGTGAACAACTTTTGACTTATGATATTCGCCTTGGCTCAGAAATGAGGAGGCCAACAGCCAAGCAGCACTACTGCGTAGACCAGAGCTCTGGAGCTCGCCGGATAACGAGGGTCGGAGACAACACGGCTTGGGGAATGCACTGCGGAAATGTTGAGAGGGATGCGGCCATTGCTCTCTCGGCTGGCCCGCCTGCCCGATGCCTGGCAAGCTACACTACGGAGTACGCAGTACTCCGTAGTTCCACGACATTCACGTCGGAACCGAACGCCACACCCTCATCGAGGCCATCAACAAACCCAACATACCCTGTAGGTCTGGTCGTAAAGACTTTCTGGGCGTCCGCAGGTCTTGTGGGTTTCATTGATTAGGCAAGATCAACGGTTATGCATTTCAATGGTCATTGATCGCTGCAATACGGATACTGCTTCGTACCCATCACAACAGCGCGCAGCCGGCGATCCTGCAACGGCGGCAGAGGAAACGTATGTACGGACGTACTCCACCACTCAGTAGGGAGAAGGGGGGGGGAGGGGAAGGTTGATCCGTAAATTTCGAGCAATCTTGCTCCTCGTTGATCAACTGGACAGTCGCCAGACATGCTCTCATCCTTCACAGACCCCTTCTGCACGTCGAGGTTGCAACCTCTGACTGAGCCGGTGGAGAGCTGCAAACCATTACGTATCTTAAAGCTCCCGCTGTGGCTTACCTGCCGCCATGCAGCATGATGTTATGGCGTGTCATGGGGAAGCTCGGTTCGATTCTTGGGAGGGTGGCAATGGGCCAGGGTCAGACCACAGCCCGGCCCAACGAATCGAGCCCGTCAACAAATTTCGTCAATTGCTCGGTGTTTCGCGCATTTCCTGTTCTGTTCCTCCTCTTCCGCTCAGCGGCTACTCTAGTACGTGGAATTCATCAGCTGGCCAGGCAGGGGCGGGCTTTCAGGTTTTATGGGGTTTTGCACCGGTTCCAAAGGTTTGCACGTGGAAGTGCACGCCCAGGCGAAAAAAATTGGCCCCGAACCTCTCTGACTGGCTGCCGCTCTTGAAAGTGCCATAGCATACGAAGTAATCCGTACTACGAACAAGCTCCATCTGACGCTTCCCGGGGTATCGCTTCCTTTTTTTTTTTTTTTTTTTTTTTCCTTTTTTTTTCGTGAGCGCGTGGTCGAAGCGCAGCTACCCGCGGAGCAACTCTTTTTTTGGAGGTGGCCAACTAGTTGCCTGAACCGTCGTTCGATGTCGATAACTGCCCATTGTATTGTATATACTCCTTCCTTGTAGTCCCTACACAGCGGTTGTGTCCCTTCCCGGAAATCCTTCTTTGTCCTTCGTAAGCCTGACACCTCTCGCCATCCTTGCGGCTCGCTCCTCGGCCTGTACCTGAGGTGGGCCTGACGTCTCCGAATTTTATATGCATGCCTTAAACCCATGTCCTCTCCTTCTCCGTCGGGATATTGTCTCGCATCCACCTCTTAGCATTGTTGCGTTTGTGCAAGGTGCAACAGCATCACCACCGACAAGCAAGCACATTGAACCATCGTCTTCTCCGCGGACTCCTTGTCCCTTGACTCGAAGTTCGATTCCGAATACTAACCAGCGCCGTTGTGTACCGTGCGTCGGGCCTCGCTGCCGCTCTGCGATCAACCGCAGGACACACAAAAGGAATTCAGCAGTTGGTACCGCTTGCCTTCACACTCTACGCTCGGTGCAGGACCTGGATTTCATTTCCCCCTTTCGGGTGAATTGAAATTCGCTCCGGCGATCAAGCACCGACACATTGCGAAACGGAGATTTTTTACCATCAAATTGCGGACCCGAAACCTAAGGAGCTCGCAGCTTCCCCGCACCGTGGCGTCGCGAACCTTCCTGTTACCTAACAAGCTGGTTCCTTGACTAATAGAAAAAGACGCCGGCGCCATTCGCCTTCCTTCCGGGTCCTTGAGAGACCAGACCACTGCCCGGCACGCCTGGATCAAAAGTACCCCAGACCTTGGCTCCGCATCGAATCACGGACCCATTCGTGTCATTGTTTGTCGTCCACCATCACCTTCCCTTCCGGCCAGCCTGTCGCCATCCCGCTGCTGCATCGCGCACCTGACCGCCCACCAATTCTGTCCCGAGACCACGCCAACCACAACCCCC
>NW_027192582.1:173848-183310 GCF_042370625.1 Thermothelomyces heterothallicus | reverse complement strand
GTCCATCCGCCAGCAACCCCTGGCCCTCCACCCGATGGCGGTCTCAAAGCCAAGCCCAGAGGCAGGTCGTCTGCAACCTGTTCAGTGCACGCCAGACTACAAAGCCATGGCGGCCGACAAGCCATCCCGGCCTTCGACCCCAGACCGAGTTTCTCGCTCTTCCTTCTCGTCCATCCGTGAACACGACACCACGCTCCCCCAAACATTCACCCAGTCCAAGATCTCGTCCTACTTCGGAGTCGATAGCGACGAGGCCATCGACGACACACCGCCCCCTCCTTCGTCCGCCAACCCGAGCACCTCTAGCACGTCGGCCCGGGGCATCATGATCCAGGCCCGGTTCCAGCCTCCCATCACTCAGCCCAACAGCAAGCTCCTCGGCTACTGGACCCCGGCCGAAACCTTCCAAGGATGGAAGGCCATCCAGGTCAAGGGAAAGCTCGCCAGCAAGAGCTTTGGTGATCTTCAGGTCTTGAACCAGGTCTTTAGCAGTCATAACCCAACTCGCCCGACTAAGCGCGGCCAGAACAGACCCGGCGAAGCCCCGATCGAGCGGTTGCCGACAGAGATATTGAGTAAGCCATCATCCTTCCCCTCCGCGTCCTCCGTGCTTTTCGTGTCTCGGGAGGCTAACACTTCGTCCCAGCCGCCATCATCAACCTCCTTGCTCTTGACGTGCCTCCCAATGGCGTCACAAGGCGCAATATCGACTTGATGTCGCTGCTGCTGACGTCCAGGACGTTGCACGTCGCGACCCTCAGCACCCTGTACAGCAAAATCACGATACCCCACTCTCGGATTTTTCAAAAGTTTCTAGCCCACATCTCTGCCCACCCGAACCTGGGCACCATCGTGCGGCGGCTAGACTTCTGCCACTTCAACCCTAATCAGCTCTTCCTGACGGCTGCGGAGCGCTCAAAGGCACGCAACCTGACATCGGAGACGCTGCTCCAGTGCCTGGAGCTGACCCCGTATCTCCAAGAGTTCCTCGCGCAGGAGTACATCGACGGAGACCTGGATCCGGCCGTGTTACAGAAGCTCTTCCTGGGCCTCCCCCAGCTAGTGGCCCTCGACTTTTGCGGCTGCACGTCGAACTCGTTCAAGGAGTCGTTTGTGTCGATCCTCTCGCCCAACTGGCCCAAGGAGCTGACAGTGCGCCGGCTGTCGCTGCACAAGTGCTTGACGTTGCCGTCGTCCGTGTTCGAGACGATCCTGCCCCGGCTGGCCCGGCTTACGCACCTCGACGTCGCCGGCACCCGTGTCACTGACGCGGCGCTGGCCTCCATCCCGCCAACCGCCACCCTGACGCATCTGAATCTCACCAAGTGCACGTTGCTGTCGGCCCGGAACGTGATCGACTTCCTGGCGAACCACCCGGCCGCGAAGGGGCTGCAATTCTTGAGTCTGGCGACGGATGCCCGAAGCCATCAGACCTTTGACGCCGACCACATCACCGAGCTCCTCCCGCTCCTTCCCAGGACGCTCAGGTCGCTCAACCTGAAGGGCAGCAAGATGACGGCGTCGCACATTGACCTGCTGCGGCCGTTGACTAAGCACCTGGAGGAACTCGCGTTGGGCCGGTCCTTGACGCTACGTGATGTCAACCGACTTCTCGTACCTGACGAGGACGGCGATGACGTGGCGATGCAGGTTGACTGGGTGCCGCACACGCTCCGGTACATTGACCTTTCGGACTTCTGGGGCCAGGAGCTGGATATGGTGTACCTCTTCGGCACCTCCTGCGCCATCCTCAAGTCGTATTCTGAGCCGCTAGAGGTCGTCGAGCTCGCCGAGGACGTCTGCCGGCGCGTTAGCAAGTCGACGACCGCCCTGCAGCGCATCGGCTGGCACCTGTCCGAGTGCGGCAGCCGCGGCTGGCTGGTGAGGCAGCCCAGCAAGAGCCACGGCTCGGGTCCTGCTACGCGAGACGACGGCCGCCGCAGTTGGAAGATGGGTGCCGAGTCGTGGGGAATGAGGAAGATACCCGTTGCTCATGCCGAGGTCGGAGGCATGTATGGCAGCTTCATGTTTTCGCGAAAGCTCTGAAGCGCTGTTTCGATCTGGTTGTGTTATTCACGGCATCGTTATTCTCTCATCCTGTCAGCTACACCATCTGCTCTTCGTCATTGATCCGGTTTTTTTTTAAATACCATGGCAAGCGAGCCGGGCGGCGTTTCTTTCTTCCTTTGGTGTTTTGTTTTTTTTTCTCTGGCGACCGAGTCCGGCTTGACTGGGATGGAGTTTCAGGAGCACGTTGTGTCTTCCTCTTCCTTATTGGGGCTCTGGCGCTTTGCATCTGCTCGGAGTTTCTTGGACGAGCGTGAAAAACCGGGGACATCTCATGAAGCACAAATATTATCGGGGATCAAAAAGAAGAAGAAGAAAAAAGGTAACATCGGCGCAGTTAGGACGGAGCGGCAAAGGCATTTCGCGTTTCGTGTTCAATCGCATATCCATGAGCAAGCAGAAAACAGGGTGTCGAAGGTTTCGTGATCGTTTGTTTTATTCACGTGGTTGCTGCGTCTGGTCAAGGACGAAACCCCCAGCCAGGGGGTGGATGAACGATGGACAGGATGTCTGGTTTGAAAATGTATTATTTGAGAGGGTCGACGGTTGAAGTACTTGGTACTCAAATGAGGATACTTGTCATAGCTTCCAGATGATTAATTGATCTCAACTCGCAGAAAGTCAGGAAACCCGCAACTCTTATATCGCGCATTTGAGTGGTGCAGGAGATAAGACGGCAGGGGTTTAGAAGCCTGGATTACGGAATCGCCCCCACGCCCACTCAGGGTTCCTCTCCTGAGAACTCCCATGCGCCAAAGGGACGCCATGCATGCAGGCGCCATGCGAGCGCGGGATGCAGTTGTCGGTCTGTGGGGGATGAGTTGACGATGGGTCTCGGTACCTCCCGCTTGGGACGGCAGTCGGGTCGGGCGCCCGGCTAGTTATCTTGTAACTATGACGCTCACGTCTCCCGTTAGTTATCGGGCGCAAGTACAGGCACCGACCCATGTATATACCTTATATACATACGTACTATGTATGTACGGACGTACATACAATACCTACGTTGGTACCTTATCCTGCAATCTCCGTATTCGGGCATAGCAGGTCGTTAACCGGTCTGAAGCACGGATCACAAGGTTTCTGGGGTACGGATGGATGGACTTGCAAAGATGCGGATGCACTACCTGTTCACGTGCATCAAGATCAAGGCGGGACTCTCGAAGGCATTGACCTGAGCATTCCAACGTGAACAGGACTTCTGGCCCTGCTCCAGCAGAAAAACTGGAGGTCAAGTTCGTGTAGTGGCCAATGCAATGTCGCAGTGTATTGTGCTTGTAATCCACACAACCTCCCACCCAAGAGTAGGCATCTTTCAAGAACTCTTTGCGAGTTTCGAAATTTGGCCAAAATGCTGGAGCTACAGAGAAATGTAACGAGTAGGTGTAGTACCTTGATGAGTCGCGCCCCGGAGTTCTTCGAGCTCCGGCCAAAGCCGCTCAGAAGGCAGCCAACTACAAGGTAGGAGTACTGCAATCGAAAATCAAGTAACTGATTCAGCATTCTGGCAGTTACTGTTACCAGAGCCCCGTCGGCTCGTTCAGTCTCAATGTACACCGAGATTGCATGTTGAGGGAAAGAGCTCTCGGCCCAGAGCGGAATCCCACCTGGCCAGCGTGAGGGAGGAACGGAGGACCTTTCAATGGAACTTCCACTTAGCCCCGACCAAGCCTATCCCATACTACACACACCCAAATCATCCTATTTGGCCGATGTACCGTACATGGTAGTGGTCAACTCGCGTCGGTCTGCGAATGCATCGATAGAAAACCCTTGCTCATCTGAATGCTAATTCCTTTTCTCACCATATCATCATCCCCCGTTCATTCACATTTCTTGGGCTCCCGACACTCATGGACTTGGAGCTGGTGCGCCGTCCGGAACTCGGCCAAGCATGTTAGACACAGCTACCTGTCGAGCTGCAGCATCATGTTCTTGAATACGTCGCAGAGGATCCCACAAACGGCTGGGGCAGGAACATCAACCGGGGCGGCGCAAAGAGACGTCTGACTAGCTATACCCTCGTCTGTTCGGGCTGGCGTGCCTTCTTCCAGCCCAGGCTTTTTCGCAAACTGACCATCACCCAGCACGACTTCAACGAGCTGCGCAAACTTGGACGCGATGCGGCACGGTGGATCGCGTACATCTGGCTTCGCATCGAGCTCGACCGCTACGACTGCGAACATTGCTGCCAGCCGGAGAGCAACTTCACACATGGGAAGAACACGGATGACACTGAGCGGGCGATCTCGGAATTCTTCAGAATCATGGTCCTCTGGTCCATCGGCTACTCTGGTGACGGCTTCACGCTCGAGATCAGCATCCATTCGCCAAGCGACCGTGAGCACGCCTTTGGCAGCTTCGACTTTGACGCGGTGCTCGACTCCGGAACGCTGCCCAACTCTGAGCCTTCCGGGAGCGGCCCGCCACGGCCTGCTTATGATCGAGACCATAACCCTAGGTGGGCAAGGAAGGTCGGAGCCATCCGCAGACTGTTCGGGCGCGGTGCCATGCCCGTCGAGTTCAGCTGTATGCTTCCCCCAGTCGAGATCATCAACCGTCTCGTGGTGCGACGGCAGACGCGTCGCCGGATGACCCCGACAGGATACGCACGTACGCCCGAACCCAACCTGTTTTTGATGGAGTTTTGATGGGGTTTTGATGGGGCCTTTTCGGCTACCTATGGCTACGGGGACAATCCTTTCGCTCCCGAATTTAGGAATGGGCCGCTGACGCACCGTCCGGCAGACATTTTCAGTGCGCTCACCTGCCTCAAGTCCACGACCCTTGAGTTCTGGAGAGAGTGGCCGGCCTTGGAGCAACAGGACGCCGACAACCGTGAGTACTTGGAGAATACCACTTTTGTCGTCGCAGACGGGGAAGGAGGAGAAGGGGAAGATGCGGAGGGTGGGAGGGGGAGGGGATTTGAGTCTACACGGCTGATACCATCAACGGCTGACCTGGCACAGGGCACGAATTTCTCCTCCGCCGCTATCTCCCGCCATCCCTGAGGAGCCTGACACTCTTTGAGGATTTCGACGATGGCGCAACCCGATCGGTTGAGGCGGAGCTGCGTTTTCCTGTGGTGGCGGACGTTGTGAAGCTAACCCGGGATCCCAACGCTTCCCTCGGCCGAACGCTGGCGGACGTGTCCCGCGGACTTCAGCACGTCACAGTTGCATTCATGGCTGACGCCAGGGACTTCTTCAGAGCGTGGCCTTCAAGCCCTGACTAGAGCTACTGGACCTGGTACACACTCGAGTCGCTGTCGCTGACGTCGCAGCTGCTGGACCCGAACGCGGATCCTGCCGAGCGAGAGAGCTTGTTGCTTAGCGCGAGCGTCCCGATTGGGAATATGCGAAAACTGAAGACGCTGGAGATTTGGAATGGGAGACCGCAGGTAGCCGGTCTCTTTCGATACCAGCGGGCAAGGGCAAGCCCAAAATATCACGCCACTATCACCTGGAAGGCGACCTGGGCAGGGGAGAGTGACTTGAGCGACGGGGTTATCATGGCCTGGAGGGCTGCTGCGGCTCGGCAGAGCGGACTGAACGCCGATGAGCTGAGGTTCACGGTAGAACGGCAGCTGCTGGAGGGGCGTGCCGTGTTATCGCACGCGCACGCCATTCGCCAGCTGGGACTTCATATTCAGGTTCTGGACCCGGGATCCGAGGAGCAAATAGCGTTGGAGGCAACCTCGGCAGCAGCTGATGATAGTTGACGGGGGGCTACTGAGGGATATTGTCTGCGATCCGAAGCACTGCAAAAGCGCCAGCGATGGAGAAGTAGAGAGAGCGGATAGAGATAATGGTATCAAAACTACGTACGAACGTCGCAGTTTCAAAGAACTCACCTCAGCCAGTATCTCCATGCGCGGTGATGGAAAACTCTCGTATTGTTTCCGCCCCGGAGATGATCTCGGACGGCAAAGAAAGAATAACTAGTCAGGAACCACCCCTCGAGGCGACTAACACGAGACCGTGCAATTCTGGCCAATGCTCGCACTGTATGTGCCCCTGGTGGGGCATAAATCTCCCGGAGCTTTGCCGACGCGCGGAGCTAACAGCAAGCGCCCCGGCCCCAGCCAAGGCCGGCTCCAATCCCAGACAAGCAGCCCGAGTTGGTTGGCTGTTGGATAACACAACAGCTCCTTCCAACCATCACAACCACCACAACCACCCCATCATCTAATTGTACTGCCGCCATCGCCGTGGTCATCGCAGACCATCCCCCCCGTCGCGATGGCTCCGGCACGAGATACGCCGTTCCGCTCGGCGGACATGAGCATGGTGCAGCTCTACATTTCCAACGAAATCGGCCGCGAAGTCGTCAATGCCCTCGGCGAGCTCGGCTTGGTGCAGTTCCGCGACCTCAATGGCGACCTCTCCGCGTTCCAGAGGGCATTCACCCAGGACATCCGCCGTCTCGACAACATCGAGCGCCAGCTGCGTCGGTAACCCCGGGGCGCACGCCTCCTTCCCTCGCTCTCGCTCTCGCTCTCGCAATCGCACTCGCCCGCTAACCCGCTCCTTTGTGCAGGCTATTTCCACGCCCAGATGGAGAAGGCTGGTATCCCTCTCCGCAAGCTCGACCTGGACGTCGACACGCTCGCCCCGCCGACGACCGCCGAGATCGATGAGCTCGCCGAACGCAGCCAGGGCCTGGAGCAGCGCGTGGCCTCGCTCAACGAGAGCTACGAGGCGCTCAAGAAGCGCGAGGTCGAGCTGACGGAATGGCGCTGGGTGCTGCGCGAGGCGGGTGGCTTCTTCGACCGCGCTCACGGCAACGTCGAGGAGATCCGGGCGTCGACCGACAACGACGACGCCCCGCTGCTGCAGGACGTCGAGCACCACATCTCGGCCCCCGAGGTTGAGCGGTCCTTCTCCGGCATGAACATCGGCTTCGTCGCCGGCGTCATCGCCCGGGACCGGGTCGCCGCCTTTGAACGCATCCTCTGGCGCACGCTGCGCGGCAACCTCTACATGAACCAGGCCGAGATCCCCGAGCCGCTCATCGACCCGGCCAACAACGAGCCCGTGCAGAAGAACGTGTTCGTCATCTTTGCCCACGGCAAGGAGATCCTCGCCAAGATCCGCAAGATCTCCGAGTCCATGGGCGCCGAGGTGTACAACGTGGACGAGAACAGCGAGCTGCGCAGGGACCAGGTGCACGAGGTCAACGCCCGCCTCAGCGACGTCCAGAGCGTCCTCCGCAACACGCAGCAGACCCTCGAGGCCGAGCTCACCCAGATCTCGCGCTCGCTGTCGGCCTGGATGGTCCTCGTCGCCAAGGAGAAGGCCGTCTACAACACCCTGAACAATTTCTCGTACGACCGGGCCCGCCGGACGCTCATCGCCGAGGGCTGGTGCCCCACGCACGACCTGCCCCTCATCCGCTCGACCCTGCAGGACGTGACCAACCGCGCCGGCCTGTCGGTGCCGTCCATCATCAACGAGATCCGCACCAACAAGAAGCCGCCGACGTACCTCAAGACCAACAAGTTCACCGAGGCCTTCCAGACCATCGTCAACGCCTACGGCACGGCCACGTACCAGGAGGTCAACCCGGCCATTCCCGTCATCGTCACCTTCCCCTTCCTGTTCGCCGTCATGTTCGGCGATCTCGGCCACGCCACCATCATGCTCTGCGCCGCCCTGGCCATGATCTACTGGGAGAAGCCGCTCAAGAAGGTCACGTTTGAGCTCTTCGCCATGGTCTACTACGGCCGCTACATCGCGCTCGTCATGGCCGTCTTCTCCATCTTCACCGGTCTCATCTACAACGACATCTTCTCCAAGTCCATGACCCTGTTCGACAGCTCGTGGAAGTGGGACGTCCCCAAGAACTACCACCCGGGCCAGACGGTCCGCGCCGTCATCCGGGACGACAACTACCGCTACCCCTTCGGCCTGGACTGGCGGTGGCACGGCACCGAGAACGACCTGCTCTTCACCAACAGCTACAAGATGAAGATGAGCATCATCCTCGGCTGGGCCCACATGACGTACTCGCTCTGCTTCTCCTACATCAATGCCCGCCACTTCAAGCGGCCCGTCGACATCTGGGGCAACTTCGTGCCGGGCATGATCTTCTTCCAGTCCATCTTTGGCTACCTGGTCATCTGCATCATCTACAAGTGGTCCGTCGACTGGTTCGCCATCGGCAAGCAGCCCCCCGGCCTGCTGAACATGCTCATCTACATGTTCCTGCAGCCCGGCTTCATCGACGTGCCGCTCTACCCCGGCCAAAAGTACGTGCAGGTCGGCCTCCTGCTCCTCGCCGTCATCCAGGTGCCCATTCTCTTGTTCCTCAAGCCGTTCTATTTGCGCTGGGAGCACAACCGCGCCCGCGCAAAGGGTTATCGCGAGATCGGTGAGCGTTCGAGGGTCAGCGCCCTGGACGAGGATGACGAGGGCCTCGGGGGCGCCGCCAACGGGACCCGGCACAGTGTGGACAGCGCCGGCGAAGGCGTCGCTATGATCGCGCAGGACCTGGATGACGACGACGAGGCCGGGGACGGCCACAGCCACGGCGGGGAGTTTGATTTTGGCGAAGTCATGATTCATCAAGTCATTCACACGATCGGTACGTTTTTTTTTTCTTTTTTTTTTACCTTTTTTCCCTCCTGCCTTCCCCCCCTTTTTTTTTCTTCCCTTCTTCTTTCTCTAACGTTGTATCATAGAATTCTGCCTCAACTGTGTTTCGCATACGGCGTCCTACCTCCGTCTCTGGGCCCTCTCGCTTGCCCACCAGCAGCTCTCGGCCGTGCTCTGGTCCATGACGATGGGCCCGGCCCTCAAAGCGACGGGTATCGGCGGCGCCATCTTCCTGGTGGTGGTGTTTGCCGCGTTCTTCTGCCTGAGCTGCATCATCCTGATCATCATGGAGGGTGTTTCTGCTATGGTGAGTCCTTCCATTTCTCTCCGCCGCCCTCCCCCAGTCTGCGTGTTTTTTTTTTTTTTTTTTTTTTTTTTTTTTTTTTTTTTTTTTTTTTTTTTTGCATTGTCTTGTATATCCAGAGATACTGACAGGCGCCGGTTTACTACAGCTTCACTCGTTGCGTCTGGCATGGGTCGAGTCCTTCTCCAAGTTTGCCGAGTTTGCCGGGTGGCCATTCGCGCCGTTCTCGTTCAAGCAGTTGCTGGAGGAATCAGAGGAGTTGAAGGAATATCTGGGTTGAGATTAGATCGAGGGTACAAGGGAGCAGTGGGAGTGTGCCTGTATCAGTATGGTATCAGCATGCATTGCATAGATCAATTGGGCAATCTTCTTTTTGTCTGTCTCGCCCGTTCTTCTCACCTCCCCTCCAACACGCCCCTACTGTTCTGAACCACATTGCCTTTTTCCACAAGATAAATAGGCAAACTGTCTCAGGCGGTTGTACCTCCCCCCCCC
>NW_027192582.1:109071-173733 GCF_042370625.1 Thermothelomyces heterothallicus | reverse complement strand
TTTTTTTGGGGAAGATACGTTCTTTCCGGGCTCGTTCATGCATCCAGATGCGGAAAAGAAACAGCAGGGAGATCTACAATCGTTTCTTGCAAGACCACGATTCGTCGATCAACACGCCCTTCACCTGTTCAGCGTCGGAGGTTGTTGGGTGGTAGGGGAGAGCAGGGAAAGGCACGTGTGGCTATACTCCCCTGGCGGTAATGGATTGGGAGTACGTCTTGGAACATACGGAGGAGTACAGTTCTCGATACAGCGCAGAGAGAAAGAAGAGCAATGAAAAGAGAAGAAGACAAGATTATGTACGAGGGCGAGACGGGATGCGTTGGGCTACAGGCCACCACCCCCGCCACCCTCCTCCCTCCTTCCTCCTTTCCCCCCTCTTCCCGCGCCTACTCTGTTAAAGGTGCTCGGGCCAGGTGGGAGGGTGCCACGAGTAATAGGCTCAGTTGGGCGCGGAGTGGATGACGAATCGAGCAGGCACGACAAGGAAACAGGTGCCTGAGATCCGCGGCAATGTTTCACGGGATTTCGAGGCCTCGCGGCCCCCATCTTGATTCGGCTACGTGGGGGCGTGGGTTCGTTACTGCAGTAGTGTGTAGTATCAGGTAGAGTCAGGTACGGAATAACTAACTACGGAACAGATCCTCGGAAAACCCGAAGCAACGGATACAACGGCAATCCACGTCACCACAAGTACGCGAACGAACTTTGCTACGAACTAAACTCCCCCTCCCCACCCTTCCCTTCCGGGTCTTTGGCGCAGAGCCCAGTTTTTTTCTCGGCCGCGCCTGCACTTGCGCGCAGTCGTGTAACCCGAGACCTTCTCGAATCCAAATGGGGAACCGAATGTTGGGGCTCAGGGGTTCGCCCACACGTTCGCGGTTTGTGCCCTGTCCCCTGACGTCAGGGTCTCCAGGATCCAGATTCTGCGCGACTGTACACTAACTATTCCGTATGGGCATACATAGATTACATGAATACATACAAACGTACTTCTCCGAACTCTGACATTTCCAACCCAAGATTTGTCTATACGAAACACAGATTTTCTTTTCTTTTTTGCTTGTTTTTTCTATCAAAACAAATAATGAACTTCAACTAAACTTTCTTTCATTTCGCTCCCCCTTGGCGTTTCACATTGCGCAGTCGTACTCATTCTCCTTATTGCAACCCCCCGGAGCCACGCGATCCCTCTCAGCCACTCGCTCGAGACCCGGGCACCCCAGAATAGGCCCCAAGATAGTTACGGAGTAAAGAAGAAAGAAAGTAAGATGCAGGCAGGAGATTACTACCTATGAACGGAGCATGCATGTACGGAATACGGAGTGGCATTAACGGATTGGACCCCTCCCTTCCCCCTTCCTTTTCCCCTGCCCTCTTCGCGCCACGCACCTACTTAGTTATTAGTGTACAGATTAACTACTCTATGTATGTATGTAACCCACCGAGACGCCGTATCCGCGTTTCGGCCAGCCAACAAGCAAAACACAGACATGTTAGTAAAAAGGGGGGGGGGAGGGAAGCAAGTAGGAGGCACGGAATACAGAGAGAACGAGGGTGGGATAATGCTGTACTCGCAGTAACTATGTATGTATTTACAAAGAGGCCCATTACGGACTTGCAAAGTGGAAGGACCCATGGTTTTTAAAGTGGCTGTCTTTGAGACTGAGGCACGTCGCCGCCGCGAGCGGCCAACAGCGCACACACTGGATCCCGTCTGCACTTGGCATAACTAACTACACGACGGCGGAGAAGGAAGCGGCACAGCTAGCTATCTTGCCGCAACAGTAGTTATTTCCTTTCCTTTTGTTTCCTCCCGCCCAACCCCCCCTTCCATCACCCTTTTTCCTACGTCTCCCGTCTCCACGCCACGTCATCCTGAAGCACGGCAGGGTTGTCTTGGTTGGCAGGGACCAAGACTTGGGCAGCAAGTCTAGATAGATGGTGGAGAGCGGGAAGGGCAGGCATGCCTAGGCCATTGCGCCTATGCCAACAGCAAATGCACTCACGGCTATCGTCGGGAAAGCCACTGCAAACATGGTCTTCGTAGGCTGGTAATGTTTGGATTAACGCCTGGATGGACGTGGTATAATGCCATTTCTTTCCAGTTCCCTCTCCCCTTTCTCTCCGTTTCTGTCTAGTATAAGAATAAGTCAAAAGACTCCAAAAGCCAAGCCAACTTCAACCATTAGCCGCAGCCCACCCAGCAAGAAAAACGACCTAAAACGATCTAATTCACCAATCCCTTTCTTCTTCTATGAATCTCCCCACATCAATTCACTGCCAGGAGGGCTTGTCTCACCCAACTGCTGGTTGGTATCTCCCCCAGGTAACACGATTTCTTGCGAAAAACTCCGTAAAGATTCAAAAGGATACACCCAGCGATCCGGAAAGACAAAGCCACTGTTGCCTCTTCCTTCCACCCAATAATTTACCCGCTCCGCTCTCTTTCCTGCCCCTGGAATGAAGCCATCCAAAGGCAAGGGAAACGGGCGAGGTAAAGGGGGAAAAACAACAAGATCTTGTAAAGTTAAAAAAAAACGCCATGCTCTGTGTGCTTGCAAAACCAACATCAACTGGTAAAAGAAGAAAGCTCCATGCTCTTCTCTCGACCATCCACTCCAAAGTAAAAGACACCAAACGGCCAGAACCAGACTGGATAGGTCGAACCTCGAGAAATAAAAAGGAAAATGCAGATTAAACTTCGTAGATGAAGTGTGGGTATTCTGATGATGATGATAATGATGATGCATGTAAGAGAAGAGAGTGGGAGAGGCGGTAGAGGACAATCCGCGAAATGTTGAGTAGTAAGGGGGAGCCGAGTCGGGGAGAGCACGAGCGGCCAGCGTGCTAAACCAGTTTCTCCTCGTGCCCATGGGTTATCTCTGATTAAAAGGTGGTATGGTGGTAGTAGTCGTATGGTCACAAGAGGCACCGTCTTGGAGGTTGGCCGGTTGTCGTGTTCGAAGAAGCGGAAAGTAGCAGTGTGATCGGGCTTGGGGGATGAGAAAAGCCAACCGCAGGAGGAGGAGACTGCCCCCCCGGCGTCTGTAAACACACTCTCAGATCATCGAGTTCTGCATGGCGCTCAGCTCGCTCTCGATATCCCCCTCGTACGCCAGCGGCGCCCACACGCGCCAGTGCAGCACGCCCAGGTGCGCCAGGCGGACAGCCATGTCGTCGACGCCAGCGTCGTCACGGGGCTCGCGAGAGACCTCGCCGCCAAATAACGTGCCGGCGGGCCGCCCCTGGTCGCCACAGCCGCCACAGCGCCGTGGGACGCGACCGCCAGTCGCGTGCGAGAAGAGGGCGACGCCCGACAGGTTCTTGAACTCGGCGACGCGGCGGGCCAGCTCGGCGAGCAGTCGCCGCTGGAAGTGGGCTTCGACCTCGCGGAACAGGTCCGAGTTCACGTCGTCCAGACACGCGGCCAACTGGCTCTCAAAGCCAGGCAGGGATGCGGGCGCGTTCGCGTAGCGCAGGATCTGGAGGGCCATCGAGGGGATAAGCCCTTTCCACCGCTCCGCCGGGCTGCTGGCCGGACACGCGGTGTGGAGCAGCGCGAGGAGCGAGCTGTAGAGCTCGGACACCCTGGAGCGCGGGTCGGCCGAGTCTGCAGCGGGCGGTTGCGCAAACAAACCAGAGTTGCGCGGCGAGGAGAAGGCCGAGCTGTTGTCGCTAAACGCGAGGCTGGTCGGGCGAGAGGTGGCAGCGGCGGCCGCCATGAAGTTGAAGTCGCCCGATGACCGATTGCCGGCGACGTTTTCGCTCACGTATGACGGTATCCTGGCGTACAGCTGCGTCACCCTCGATAGGCGCTCTAGCTCCTCGAACTTGCGCATGCAGATCTCCAGGCAGATGCTGTCGTGCATGTCGGAGCGCAGCTTGAGTATCCGGTCCTCGTCGAAAACGAAGGTCGGGGGGATCGCCTTGAGGCAGGTGGACGGGAGAAGCAGCCTGGACAAGGCCTCGAAGAAGACAGCCATCTCGCCAAATGCCTGCAGGTGCGGCATGGGCGAGCCCGCATACAGACGCTCCGTGTACTCCTGGGCAGCGCGGTACCACATCCTGGACGGAGCAATGCTGAGCTTCCTCGACTCCATCTTCCTCAAGAAGAAGCGCTGCTCAAAGTGGACCGTATCCTCGATGAGCACCGGGCGCAGGCATCGGATCTGATGGTTCGCCACGTCGAGCTTCATGGCCTCGAGCACGCTGAGCAGGCTGCGCATCCCCTTGACGAGCTCCCCCATGTCGTTGTTGCGGTTTCCGTTGCTCAACTCCTGGTACATCTCGTCGACCCACTCGTCGCGCATCGGGGCGCAGTGAAGCTTGAGGACGCTCGCCAGCCATGACGCAAGCTTCTCCAGGTCGGCAACGCCGCGGTTAAACTGCTGCATCAGCAGATCCACGTTCAGCCCTTCGTTGAGGAGCTCACGATCCCGCTGCGGTACCAAGGTCTCGATAATATCCCTGACTGCCCTCAAGAGTACCGGTAGACACCAGTCCCCGTGGCCGTACCTGGCGTGAAATGTCTCCCTGTCCGTGACGAAGAGCACCAGCTGCTCGTACAAGGTGTTCCAGAACTGGTTCGCCTTCTCCTGTTTCCTCTTTCCTTTATCACCGTCCAGGTTCGGCCTGAAGTGGAGCTCGGGATCGAAGTTGATGTCATGGCGAAGCTTGGGGTTATGTACGATCTTTTGCACGTCGAGTTCGCTGAGGGTTGCCTTGGTCACCGGGGGTTCTAACTGCGGGCTCGGTGCAATGTTGGGGTGTGACGTCGGCGGTGAATGCCGCTGCTCCAGCCCGGGCGTGCGTGCCGGAAGGTACTCGGCATGTGGTCTGGCGTTCGAACTGGTTGAGCATGTGGAAGGGTTCCTGGACAGTCCTTGGGCAGGACTGACAGCCCGCGCGCCCCGGTTCGATCCACTCTGGCTGAGCTTCCGCGACCCTCTCGGCAAATCTTGCGGAGGGGGGGTGAGCTCTTCCGTATCTGATTCAGAAGCCGGCGCCCTCTTTTCCGGGGCGGGCTCTGTCGGTAATGGCTCCTCTCCGGAGTCCTGTCTCCTGTGAGTCGACATGTGGCTTTCAATCCCTCCACCAGCACCCTGATCGCTCATCTTCCTCGCGACAGAAGCGGCTGTTCCGGTGGATTACCCCAAAACTCAAAAAGATTGGGCGTCGGCGAAGCGTCGTTTAGGGTCAGGGAGAGATGAGGAAGGGTCGGATAATTGTGTCAAAACCGGTTTGCTTCTGCAAGTATATCAAGCGGCAGATGGGAAGTTGCTAAGTAATGACCGAGTTAGAGAAGAATTCAACAAAAGACCTTGGGGCGCACAGGAACGAGCGGGCAAAGGCGTGAAGGCAAACGAAGCGGTGGGCGACACAATCCGGAGACGAGGCCTCGTGAGAGCGGCTGGCTGCATGAGGCGATGTAGTTGCAACCAGTCCCCTGTCGTCGGGAAGTCCTCGGGAAGGAACCAGCGGTGGACGGGGGGGAGATTTGCAGAGAAAAAGGAGGGTTGGAGAAGCCAGAGAGCGGGCGGCGTACCTGCAAGAGTCCTGGCGAGTTTCCTTCAAATCTGGGAGATCCCTCGGAAAGGGTCGGCGGAAGCGCACAGAACGAAGCACCCACTGGTACGGAACAGAATGTGCCGGGTTGTGCCAGGCCGAAGTGAAGGTTGAAAGTAGCTCGAATGGGTACTTCTTCTTCTCGGGGAAAAGTGTGGTCAAAGGTCCCGGAAGCCCTCTCTTATGTGACCGTGTTGGGGGAGTGGGGGGAAGACGAGCAGACTCGCGGAAGGAACGACGACGGGAGCACGGAAGCAGAGAGCTAGAGCGGTGGGCGAAGTGCTCGAGGGCTGCATGCACGCGCAGTACCTTTAGGCAGGGCAGGGCGTGGAGATCGGAGCCCAAGTGCAGTAATTATGTGACTTGTATGCGTGCCGGCGGTGAGGCAAGGGCCAATGCCGAATGATGGGATGACACTGGGCACTTGCGACGAGGGATGTGCTGCAGGTGGCGGGTCGGCGCAAACAAGACAGCAGAACTGGAACAGGTAAATAAAAAAGGGGGAACGGAAGGAGCGAGAAGGAAAACCAAACGAGTGGGATGTTTGGAAAAGGTACGGCGTCGATTATTATTTATTACGGTACACGGCAAGGGAGAGAACGAGGGATGGATGGCAAAAGGCAAAAAGACGAAAGGGGAAGAGACCGGGATCCTTGTAGCCACGGGTGGAAGGGATGTGGACTTCAAAGCGACGGGATCCAGGAAAAGAAGCAGGGGCGTGCCATGCCACCGCCATCACCTGGCATCTCTGGAACACGGATTGTGGGCCGTGGGACCTGGAAGTGGGCGCTGCTCGCCCCCAAACAGTTGCCGCGCCGGGGACCAACTGCAGTTCCCGTACTGTATGTACTTGTTACGGATTACACTACATACATCCCTGATACACTACTATACGTACCAAGTCGTAGTTGTATGGATTTGCCTTAGACGCAGCATTGGCACAGCGCGCACCCAGTACCAGCACCGCTAGGCCCCTCCTGAGGACAGCAGAACCAAGTAACTTTGTTTTTTAGTTTTTGCAGTTTGTGGAATTTCTCTCCCTCCCATCATTCGTTATTCTCTCTCTCTCTCTCTCTCTCTCTCTCTCTCTCTCTTCTTTTTTCTTTTTTCTTTTTTTTTTTCGCCAGCACAGCAGACTACCACTGCACTGCACCCAGCAGGCAGCACAAAGGGAACGATGAAAAAGAGAGAGAGAGAGAGAAGATGGCGACCCGAGCACTAACCGCCATGCCCAGTTTTCGCGTGCGTATGTACGCATGTATGTACATACTTGTAAGTGGTAGGTGTTCGATAGAGCCACCCCCGTAGGGGCTTATTTCTTGACATCTTAGTGTACACAGTAGGACGCAGCGAGTGCTTCGAGCTCGCGTACTCTGTAGTGGGTAACTGAGGTGGTGGCACAATGTCCGCTCGTCGATGATGGAAGCGGGTCCACTGGCTGGGACGGGGTTCCAGGAGTGGGAGTGAGGCGTGCCAGGCACCGCTTCGCCTCGAGACGATGGTGCAGCCGTGTTTCTTCGTTCTGGGCCACCGAGGGAAAAGGTAACTTACCCATATCAGGCAAGCCGCGCATTGAGCCGTCTCTGACTGCGTGCACTTCATATGGGTAGGTACAGTACCTATCTCGGGGACCTGTAACTTTAGAATGTGTGTACATTGGTGTGTTAGAGACGACGCCGAGGTTTGGCTTGAAGATATGACGACTCGCGGTCCGAGTGGGCTGACAATGCCACCACGACGTAGTCGCTTTTCTTTTGGTTTTGGTTTTATTCGTGTATGTCTGTGTGTGTGGCGGGTGTTCTATCCGCGAAGTACGACCGGCCGAGACCAGAAAATGAAGCGGACAGGAAGGTATTCTGGGTGTACTTATATGTAATCCGTACACTACAGCTTGCGGTATTGAACGAACTCACTACCAGGTATGTACCTCGTAGGTACAATACCTGCCTGAGGTACATCACTTTTGAACTCGGCGGAAGCCAAAAAGCCAGGAAGCCAATCGGTGGGACGACGTGGGATGACAGTTGGCCGGTAATGAACCTTGGACGGGGCCTGGCTCACCGTTGCCAAGTTTCGCTCCTTTTGGCACCTTTTGGTTTGCTGCACGACCTGCCGGGTGGGCTATACTCGGTACTGTACAGATTACATACGCAATGAAAGGTAACGTAGTGTGTCTATTCCGTACCCTCACTCGTACACCACCAAGTGTACCAAGTGTCAGCGGCGGTCAGGTCAGCAAAGGTGGACAGACAGCTCAGTCGTACGTGGAGTGGGCAAACTCGCGCATGCAGCACATCTTTGCTGGCGCACCACGCCCACACACCTACGACGCCGAAATGAGACCACCTTAAAGAGTTTTAGCGGTGCCGGGTGCTGTCCCATCGGGGGATGCCAGTCGTTCGCTGGGCATCGATGGAAGTCTGCCAGCCAGCCAAGGTGAGCCGGTGGGCTGCTTGGGCCGGAACCGTTTTTGCCTGGCTTTGCTGAGCTCTGCGCTGTCGGGACATGATTCATCGGCCTGCACTTCGCCCTCGCCCCTCTGGCGGGAACGCTTGAATGCTTGAATGCGTGGGCAGGGTTGCGCTGCACTGCGGCGAGGATTAGCGGTAGCGGATGCGGCAAACACCCGCTGGCCAACGTTTTGAACCGTTTTCGCTCTACCTTGGGCGGATCGACTTGCCATGGTTGGTTGTTGTTCGTCATTACGGAGTGGTGTTAACGGACTGCCTACTGTAGTAAAGTACCCCCGTAATGCGACGTGCTTACGTTGGCCGGGCATCTTGCTACTTTCGAAACTCGATGTCGGGTGCCGCGCTCGGGCTGCCGCTAATCCGCATGTCATGTCATCCTCAGGTCGCGTTAATAAAGCGCCGTCAGTGCCGGCGGGTTTCGTGCATTCCGTTGTGGCTCTGAATCAGCTTCACCCGGCGTCGATCCGATCCTCGGCTGCCGTCTGACAAAGTAATCCGTACATACATACACACCTGTCTATACGTCGTTTAGCATAGAAGGTAAGTCAAGTGCACAGGCCGGTGCGGCCACACTAATCAAACGCACTCGATGTATCGACCATCTTGCACATAGGTACACTTACTCACTTATAGTGTTGTACGAAATTGTGGTGTACTGCGTAGTATTAGGAAAAGAGAAAAAGGCGGCCGGGGCTACGGCATCGAGAGTTGGGAGGGCAATCGCTGTCAATTCTCGAGAGCACGAGCCCGCCCCCTCGAGTTTTGTTCAGGGGTGGGAAGGATCGCTTGCCTGATCTTTGCAGATGCGATCGACGATTTTCGAACATCAAGTCGTCTCCACGGCCCCCGACTCGGCATGGCTGGCCCTCCTAGACCGCTTGCACTAATGTAGTGTACACTAGGCAGTGTAAAAGGAATCAAGGCATGCCGGAGAAGTCCGCAGGCATCAACATGCATAGGCACTAGGCCGGGTTACGGGTGCTTGTAAAAGGACTGGATGTATGTACTTTTACAAGCATGGAAGGATTCTGTCCTGAGTCATCTGCTGGCCCCTTGGGGGCTGAATGAAGAGCTGCAGAGGACAACCTGCGACTGCTCGAGTGAGAAAGCAACATCGCAATTAACTAACTACCAGGCGCGCCGGGAAATGGGGCTCATCAATGCGGAATTCACAGCGTGTAGTGTACACCACTATGTATGCTACATAAGGTAACTAGCGTCCTGCTGGAGGCGCTAGTCCCAATCATCGCAAACCAGATCGGCAAAAGTTGAACTACTGCCACCAGACTGATGATCAGGATTATTTTGGGAGGTTCCAGGCGACTGGAACTGTCCCGCTCCATTCATTCTCCAGCCACTTTTACACTTCGCAACCTTTTCTTCCCCCTCCCCCCCACTTCGCTCCGCGGGACTGCTGCGTGTCTCGGGCGTCCAGGAGCAGCTCAGCGCTTCAGCTTGCTACGCGAGTCTGAGTGTCTCTCGTTGCTCCTTGCCACCTGTCGGCTCTTTGCAGGTCACTGACGCGATGGTAGCGCGCCGACGACGCTGCATGTGGAGGCCCATGACGCTAGCGGTCGCAGTCGCTAAAATACGGCATACGCTAGCTGGCATACCGTCGCTTGGCAATTTTTGCTCGAGCGCACCACAAGTGGTCCGACCCCCCGTCTCGGCGTTTGGGCTTGTCCTTTCTGGTCGACGCCGGAGAGCTCGGTGGTCGAGAACCACTACACTACACTACGGTAGCGTACCGAACGTTACTTGTATTTTCTACTGCGGCATCTGCCGACCCTTCGCCAAGGGGCCTGCCACAGAGGGGAAGAGGCCCACAAGCAGCGACGGAGGCATCGAACGAATCCAGATCTCGGCAACTTTGTGGCCACCGTGCAGGTGACCCAAATACGGAGTAGTTAGTTCCTACCGCAGTTTGTATCTCAGGGCCAGAGGAATCATGGCCCCCCAAAAACGAATGGAAGGCTGGCAGCTGCACAATTTGTTCAGCCCAGCGATGGGTTAATGAACTGGAATCGCAGGTGCAGCAACAGGAGCGTTTTACCCAGTCGACTTGAAGGTGCAGATGGGAGGCCGTGACGTCGCCAGTATACAAGTACCAGATGCTTCTGCTTCCTGATGTACGGATTACAGAGTACTGTTAGCGTGGTGAAGTGGAAACTGGGCGACTTTCATTTCCAGGCGGGCGGATCCAGATCCCGGCATGAGCCATGTGGCCGCGGGCCCGCCAAGTCGCGAGATTGGCCGCCATTTTAGCGAATCAACCATCCCACACCGTCCCGACCAACCGCTGCAGCCGGGATGCTTGGATCCTGGCCTGGTGTGTGCACGCGACCTGCATGTTGAGATTAGCTCTCATGTGCGATGCCCTGAGAGTACTGCGTAACGTAGAGAGAATGCCGGCGTGTGCCATGGTGAACGCAACCTGACGCGCAAAAAAAGACATGGTTCATGTTGCAGAAACGAAAGCGAACGAGTTCGCTTGCTTAGGCTTGCAGCGACAGCGCGACCCCAGATGCAACTTACCCCTATGTCTGTAAGGTACGTATAGAGGCAGGTCCGTATTGTAGTGTAGTGTATTTGCACAGATTTTTTTTTTTTTTGGGGGGAGAGAAGGGGAGGGAGTACAGAAGTTACCTGCGTAGCACGCGTGCATCGCCTGTATCTCTCCATCTTTTTTGGGTTTCAACCGTGGGGGGGGGGCTCCAGAGCGGTGAACAAGCAGGGCAGCAAGATGATGTGACGGTTTCTCCTTTTCCGTTCAGAGCCTCGTCATCCGAAACCCAAACCGCCGTCGTCTCCTCGTCGCGCAGCACCGAGTACAGCGCGTTCATTGTGCAATGTAATTCGGACACTACGGAGTACCGTGGTAATCTTGCACCGCAGCTGGGCCATCAGGCGGTGGTGGACCGAGGGTTGACGGTGGTGGCGGCTGATGATGCCTTCCTGTTTGCTAAACTGAACGCTCCGCTAAACGAGGCCAACACTTGTGGCTGCCTTGCGCGGCACAGTTGATTGTTTCGCCGCCGTTGCCATTGCCACCGCCGCGTCCGGGGGCACCGACGATGGCCCCACCACTTGACGCCGGACGTGCTCTTAGTAGACGACCGAGAGGGGCCAAGTATGATGCATATACCTGATACCTGCACATGCCCTTCGTCGCGCTATCAGTCTCCCTTCTCAGGTCCCCCAGCTCATAAAGGCGGTATTCTGATATTACGGGGAGAGCATTACTTCTCAAAACAATATAGTTAATAACTATACACCGTACTACTTAAGTGATGCCTCGTCGTCATGTTCTGTTGACGCCTGCGCCGTCGTCGACGCTCGGAGATCTCGACGCCTCTTCACTACGTACCCGACGAGGGCCTCAGGAAACTAATTAAAGCACCTGCGGGACGCCGGACTTCAAACCTTTAGGAGGCAGGGCGAGAACGTCGCCGTCGGTGTCTGCTGCATGGAGGTTGCACTACGGGTGTACAAAGCCAGGAGTCGCCTTCCCAGAACAGGGTGCATCTTGTTTTTGAGACTCGCCCCAGCCCCGCCCCGTCCTCCGTCGGCAAGAGCGCCGTTCTAGATTGCTGCCTGCCTCCTGCACACTACGCAGCAGGTCTCCGTCTCCGTCTCATCCGCGACTCGCCCGAGCCGATCCCGTTGCCCACCCCCGCCTGCCCGGGCCCGGGGCCTGCTGTACAGTACGTAGACTAAATAGGTAATGAGTCCATGCAAGGCGGTACATTTAATGCTGGATCAAAGCATCCGGTCGAGATCTGACTTGTTCCTGCAGCTTTCTCAGACACAAAGCGCGCTCTGCCTCGGTTCGCGCGTGGAGTTTATTTCGGCGGTGGCCGGCAGAAGAAACGGGCACGGTTTTTGGATGAAACCACGGATCAGCGCACGGTAAGGCCGTGAACGGCATTTCATCCAGAAGCTTCAACCCTGTTTCCTCTGCTGCATAGTGTGCTTGGTAAGCCGTGCTGTTCAACTTTCTCCGCTTGGGCCAGGCAAAAAGGCTCCAGCGCCTGTTTCAAGTTAACCCCAACCGGCCATGTCGGTCATCCTGTTTCAGGAGCCGTCCAACCAATCTGGAGAGAAACCAGGCGTGCTTCATTATGCAGAATTCCGTACGGAGTAGTCCGTACTGCTTGCGCCAATCCAAGTTGTCTCTAACTACTGTGTACGTAGCCGGTCGTTATACAACCATGTTGTATCAGCCAACAGCGATCCCCGGTAGCGTACGGAATAACTAGTGGAGTCTCACCTTCTTGCTTACATTCCCTTTAACTATATAAAAATACGCCAATTATTTAACTATGTATCCTTGCACGTTGCAACTCTCCATGCCACACACGCACATATTCCGTAACTCGACTCGACTGAATTAAGCCAGCCATTCGAGAGGCTCCAGTAGTTGGTTAAACCAGCCTTGTCAGTTGGCCAGCACCCAGATCCTCCGCGCTGCGTTGCTGCGGCTTGCAGCTTCATGATTCAAGATTCTCCTACACTGTAGAAGACCGCAAGCGCGATGTAACCTCCTTACAGCACAAGCCTCACCAACCACCGTAGTGTTATATGCATTGCAAGTATACCCCTACTGTCATGCTGCAGGAGCCACTTGTTTACTTTTCTGACAGACCAACCCAGCACCAAGCTCTAAATTTGGAGTCAGCCGACTAACTAACCATGATTCTTCCTTCGCACGGTCGTCTCTCTCGTCCGGCCATGCGCAGGAAATGGATGAGGTACCGATAGCAGAAAAAAGGATCTCTTTCGAGACGAAGCGGTCCGCCACTGCCTGCCCGGATAGGAAAGCCACAGATCACTTTTTAAGCGCGAGAGAGAGAGAGGTGTTCAGGCATCCCACAATAGCCACTTTTGGCCCGGCCGGGGTGATATGGCTTTGGCCCTTCCCTCTGCTTTGGTCCTTTCCTCTCCCGTCTGCGGCAACCCGTCTGTCACTTGCTTCTCACGAGTTTGAAACGTCGTGCGTGATGGGCGAACTCGGGTTGATACCACGCGACTCGACCTTTTCTTACTGCGACATTCCGTCTCTCTGCCAGAACTTGAGGGGTTGTGGACCGTGGATACCTTGCGCGGTTGCCGCGCTGTCGCCTCGCCAAATGTGACTGCCCAATCTTTAGGTGGGGTGTCAGGACATTCGTGAGGCTGGCCCAAAGGATTGGACGACGACGAGCGTCGCGAGTCTCCGCATGAGGCTTCGTTACGGCTCTTTAAGGCTGTAAACGATAACGATAACGAACCGGGCGTGCCAGCCTCTCGATTGATCGGATTGCGGATGACGGACAAGCCTCGCTGCCCTGGAGCTCTCCGTCGATTTCCTTACGTGGCCGGTGTCGAAACACCAGCCGCTGAAGACACCCATATTATGACGGGTATGGAATACAAGGCAACCAGGCGGCCGAAGGAAGCCCGCATACCGGGAAATGAAGCCCTCAACCCTTCCCCTACCCCTTTACCTTCTTGGACAGGACCAGTAAACATCTTTTCTGAATGACGCAAAATTCCCCTACATGACATGTCCTGTGCCCGATTCTAATGTAGCCAGCCGCGGCTCGCGGCATGAATCTTCTTTGGCCCGTGCCTAGAGCTGGCTCTCTCCTCTTTCTACGAGTTATAGCCTGGGATGGCTCTGCCCTAGTCGGCTTGTCTTGCTTCGAAACCCACGTCACATCCGATCTCGAATTGCCCGAAGCAGTGCAGTTTCCCGGACTTTCGATCCCTTCTGACTCGAACCGATTCTTTCACCTGACGTTGCGGGCAAATTACATGCGGCTTGGCTGTGGATTCTTTTTTTTTTTTTTTTTTTTTTTTTTTTTTTTTTTTTTTTCCGTTGTGGAACTGTAAGGCAAACACAGCACAAACCCGGAGGCTTTGCTCAGGCAGAGGCACAAGAGTCCGGCGTTTGTCGTTCAATGTCGCGGCGAAGCTGTGGGGTGCAAGGGATGCCGCTTTTGTACTGACGGAGCGCTTTTGTTCTCGCGTCCATTGATGGCCGATTTGAAGGGGCAAACCGGATCCCTTGGTGCGCAATGGTCACCCCCGACCGTCATTCTTCTTGCCCGCAAACACATCCCATTGCTTGCTATCATTAAATGCCAAAGAATTCGTCAATAAAGTCGTAAATCTTCCCAGGAACCAAACAATGACAGCAACGCCCCGAATCCCAAACTCCTCGCAAAGTTTGCTGTGGCGGTGGCCTCCGCCTCGTGATATCGAAAGTCCCCTTACATGCCCAGAAAGATGGAAATCTGCACTGCGTTAGCCTGTGCAAACTCCGTCTCGTTACGCCCATGCACCTGGGCTCGTGCGGAGATGCTCTTACCGCCATAAACCCGCAACACAAGCTAATGTAGGGACTCAGCCTTTCCCCTATTCGAGCGCACTTCCAGAAAGTGCCCGTAATTCTGTCGCCGCGAGTGCGTGTGTAAGCACCAATCCCGAAAACAAAAACACTGTTGCGCCGTTTCGGCGCGGGTTCGTAAGAGACCAACCCTGTCTTATTCCGGTCGAGGATGGCGGGGAAGAGCTGATGGACATAGGCGCAGGTGCTGCGACGGAGCGAGTTAGATTCTCAGTGTTGACGGGGCCTGGAGACAATCGGGTCGCGAAAATATCGCAGTTTGTTGTCGAGGAGTAGTTTCGAGCTGACATACCAGATGAGAAGGAGGATGACGAGCAGGAGGCTCGTGAAGTTGAACAGCGCGGTCTGTACGAGAGGACGGGGTTAGCTTGGGATGCTGCTCATTCGGTTTTTTTTGTTTTTTTTTTTTTTTTTTTTTTTTTTTTTTTTTTTTTTTTTTTTTGGCTTGCGAGAAACTGGAGAAATACCATCTTGTGGTCCTTCCAATAAGCGAAGCTGCAGTCGACGGCGAGTTGGTGTAGCGTGTTGTTGTGGCTTCACAATTTGGAACCGAATGCTGGGCACTTTGGGTAGGAGGAGCTGTTCCTGACACCATTTCCTGCTTCACAGAATCCCCAAGTTCGCCCAAGAGTGCCTTGGTGAGTGGGACCAGCTTGACGATGGAGCCTGCGGCTGCATGAGGTCGCAGACCCCACAAGGAATTGTGGGGAAGATAGCAGCCTCACCTTCGTTCCGCCTTCCTCGAATGCAACACCGAACCTCCGTGAACTCGCCTCGAAGTCAACATTTCTCATCAGCCAGCACATCCCCCACGGGATTTACGAGCCTGGCTGATTGCGGTTTATTGATCCATACCAAATTCCATCAAATACAAACGCCGCCGCAACTCGAAGCACGCCGGTTACTACCCCAAGGGTACAAAACACCCTTCCCTCCCACCACGACCACCACGACGCCAGTTCACGCTCGTCAAGATGGAGCCGCGAGCTCGTGCCGGCAAGAATGTCGGCAAGATGAACTTTGGCCACAATGAGCGTACGGCTTGGTCCCGTTTGTTTTGTGGACCCCAAAAGACGTGAACCCTAACGCCCCCTTCTGCTACAGTGGCCCAGCTCCTCTACGGACACGGCGACGTGCGGGCGCCGCTCAACGAAACGGTGCGGGTGCTGGACGAGATCCTGACAGAGTTCATCCAGGGCGTCAGCTTCGAGGCGGCGCGCGCCGCGCAGCACGCGGGGAGGCAGAAGGTCAAGTTCGAGGACTTTGAGTTCGCCATGCGCCGCAACCCGGACTACATGGGCAAGATCCAGGAGATGTTTGAGAAGAAGAAGGAGATCGAGGCCGCGCGCAAGGGGTTCAATATTGAGGAGCAGCTGGTCAGAGACGCGGATAAGGAAGAAAAGGCCGCGGAGAAGGACAGGGAGAAGGGCGGGTCCAAGAGGGGGCGCAAGGCGACGTCGCAGATGCAAATCGGCGAGGAGGACTTGGAGGATGGGGATGATGATTTAGACTTAGTCGGAGATGGATCCTGATAGGGCGAGGCGAGGCCGCGGTGAACCGGTCTGTTTCGGCTGGAGTGTGTATTTTTTTTATGCATAGCGTTGGCGTTAGGGCTGGATTGACGGGCTGGGCTATCACGAGAAACATATAAAACGGCGTTCGGGGGTATGTTGGTTATCAAAAAAAATTGCCAGAGGGTGCTCTTCTCCACCTAATATTACCGCGGTGAGATCAACGACTGATACGGAAATTAAGCTGGGTTTTCGACAAATTCAACGATATAAAACTTTAATATATTATTAAAGTCCTGGTCCGCCCCAAACGCCTCCCTTACGCCAGCATCAACCCACGATCATTCCCTCTCCCAAGCGACAACCTCCACAACACCCCCCTCAGCATTCCCCGGCACCTCTCCCTCCGCCAACTCCAATTCCTCCACCACCCTCCTTGTCCTCTCCCAAGGTACAGCAAACAATCCCGAATTGATCCTACACATCCTCACCTCCCCAATCTGTGCCCCTGTCCTCTCCTCCTCCTCCGCAATCAGCCTCATCAAATGCCTCATGGCCGGTCCAGTGGTGCCCAGGATGCTCTCGGGCGGATCTCGCGACCTGCCGTAGCCCCGACTGGTGAACAAACAGCCGATGTAGTGCCCCACCCCCCGGAAACCTCCCTTTGCACCACCAGCAGTAGCAGCGGGGGGGCGGATGAGCAGCGCGGTGCCGACCAGCCGGTTGGGGATCGAGCGGGCGCAGTGAGCGCGGTAGACCTTGAAGGCGTCCGGGTAGCGGCTGCGGAAGGCCAGCGCGATGCCGCCGCCCCAGGAGCCGACCGTGTTGCAGGCGTGGATGAGGACGCTGTTGGGCGGCGCCGCGAACAGGTCGCCGACCCGGTCGGTGATGCGGATCCGGGCGGTGGGCGGTGACGGGTCTGGAGCGAGCGTGATGTTCGTTGCTGCTGTTCCTGCTGCTGCTGCCACCGCCGCCGGCGCCGCCGGGACTTGTGACTTGGCTGGTTTGGGGATTGAGGTGCGAGTTGACCCGGATTCAGTGGGCTCAGAAGGGCTCGTCGAGGGTTTCTTAGCGGTGATGCTCTGTTCGGTTTGGTCTGATCCTCGGTGCTGCCCTTCTGGGACTGCCCTGCTACCTCTGTCCTCTGTAGCGGTCGGGCTTTCTTGGTGACGCTCTACTACAGACGTCGGCTTCTTTGGCTGCGGTTTTGGAGTGGATGTGGAAGGAAAGAAGTTCAACTTGGTCTGTTTCAGTGAACGTGGCCTACCAAGCGATTCACACGCTGCTGCCGGACGTTTGCTGGGCATCCCGTGACGCCTGACAATGATCTTATTCAAATCTGCTGTCGTAAGTTTGGCAATAAAAGAGAAGCACCTTGAAGCCTATGCTTGTTCGACTGTTCAGTTCGCCTCTTTTTTGCAACCTCGTTCTCTCTTCCTGTACAAAACCAAAGGTGCAGAATTACTCAGATTGGAGACAAGTTGCGAATCGGCCAGCTCCTTTAGGAAATGCCGGGCTTGGAGCGTTGCCAAGCTTTTAGTCGCAGTATTGTACCGAAGTCTCTCACACTCAGCAGGAGCGACCTTTGGTAATGGTGGTGCAGTGGGATCGGGGATTCGGCATGCAGAAGATGGAGCCGTTGACTCGAGCCTGGACTCCAAAGTCCATCTGGCCGGCACTTACCAGAGAAGGACTCGCACAGCACATGCCTTGAAATGTTCAACTCCAACCGTGCACTTCCAACGCTCGCTGCCAACTCCAAGATGGCGCTCTCAGGCTCACTGCTCATAACGTTCGGCAACCTAGCCAGTGCGTAATTGGGTGCTCAAGTTTTCGACATGCTCTTCATCTCCCGTGCGCCGGAGTGCCCAGAACCCGCCCTGCTATTGTCACCTTTTTGGCCGTGACCCATGACCGAGGGCCAGACCGCAACGGGTACTGCGAGAAATTAAGGCGGTCGGGATGCAGGTTGACAGATGCAGCACTTGCTGTGGGTGGTGAGGTTGCAACGGGGACCGGCCCCCCGCCTCCCGATGACGGCCCTTACCCGATGTTCTGGCGCCGATGTCCGGCGACATGGCCCGTGACGGAACCGATGCCGTAATCGATTATTCTCTTACTGGCGGACCTGCTGTTTTCGATCCTGTTTCTACGCACGCAGTATGTGCTGCGTATGCGGTATGACTTCGGGAATAACTCATACACAGGCACACGCCCCTCCCCACTCGGAGATGCCTTCAACTTGCATATTGTTGAGCCTGCAACACCCAGAACGCTCTCATTCGACCTACTCGACCCAGTTATCCATCACAAAACGAGAGTTAGTCGTCCTGGAATACTAGTCCCACACTTCTTGTCAATAGAAAAAAGGACCGCTCGATCCAGTTAACGCAGCCATGGCGTCCTCTGTACAGCAAGCGTCGAAAGCAATGACACAGCCAGGAGACGATGACGATGATAGGAACACCATCGACTCTATTCTCCTAGCGCAAGTCAGCAGCAAACCATCATCTCCCTTCTTGAACCCCGTTGTCCCTCGGTCACATTCGGCCAGTCCCATGTCCGAGTTTGGCCGACCGGCACCGAGTCACCCGCGGGGCCTGTCGCCGGCTCCTTATCCTCTCTACCCGCGACGGAAGCTGACGGTGGCGGAAATGGCGAAACGCTTCTGGAATCGGAACCGCGGGGTGATTCTGGTCGCCGTCTCGCAGCTCTTTGGAGCCCTGATGAATCTTGCGGCGAGACTGCTGGAACTGGAATCAGATATGCATCCGTTGCATATGCTCTTTGTACGCATGAGCATGACAACGGTCTTCTCCTGTCTGTACATGTGGTGGAAACAAGTGCCAGACTTCCCTCTCGGCGCCAGGGGAATTAGGGGCGTGCTGGTTGTGAGAGGCATCTCCGGATTCGTAAGTGCATACCCCCTTGACGCCTTCCCTGTCGACATTTGTGTATTTCCCCCCGTATCCCAACAAGATCCCACCCGTGGATTCTCTCTTTCATCTTCACGGCTCCACGGTAACCATGCCTGGCGTGGCCAACAACTTACTGACGCAATCAGTTTGGAATTTACGGAATGTGGTTTTCGATGATGTACCTCCCGCTCGCCGAAGCGACGGTTATCACCTTCCTCGCCCCAATGTTGGCAGGGTACATGTGTCATATCCTGATGAAGGACCCCTTCACCCGCAAAGAGCAACTGGCCTCCCTTGTCGCCCTGGCCGGGGTGGTCCTCATCGCGAGACCGGCCTCCCTGTTCGGCTCCAGCGGCATACCCGCAGATTCGGAAACGCAGCATGAAGCACAACCTGACTCAACAACCACAACATCCCAGCCTGGAGCGGGGGAAGAGCCTACCCCAGCCCAACGCCTCCTCGCCATCCTAGTTGCCCTCATCGGTGTCCTCGGGGCGGCCGGCGCCTACACTACGATCCGATACATCGGCAAGCGCGCCCACGCGCTTATCACCGTCACCTATTTCTCGGCGTGGAGTACGCTGGTGAGCACGGCCGCGCTGCTGCTCTGTCCGTTGCTCGGGATCGGACAGGCCGAGCAGCCCATCATCGACTTCGGCGCCCTGCTGCGGCCTCTTTCCGCGCATGAGTGGTTCCTGCTGCTGGCGCTGGGCGCGTGCGGGTTTGTGATGCAGTTCATGATGACGGCCGGGATCGGCGGAGAAAAGTCGAACCGGGCAACGGCGATGGTGTATACGCACATGCTGTTTGCGGCCGGGTTTGACAAGTGGGTGTTTGGGCACGAGATGGGCTTGGTTAGCCTGTTGGGCTGTGGAATGATCGTGGGGAGCGCGCTGTGGGCGGCGCTGGGGAAGAAGGCGCCCACTGAAGGAAGGAGGAAGGAAGAGGACGTTGAGGGCGCGGGGAGGGTGAGCGAGGAGGCAGCGCCGATGCTGGATGGGGCTGAGGAGGAAGAGGAGGGCAGGCTTAATGGAAGAGAGGGCCTCGCGCGTGAGAGGTGAGATCGTTCGCTCCTTTTTCTTTTACAGTTGTGCAGTGAGGCGTAAACCGAACGGATAGACATCCCTTGGTCGCAACTATACCTCATATAAGTTGAGTAGGAGCAGGGGTAGGTTAGGTAGATCGGCTTCATCAGGGACTTTCAGTCAAGGAAGGTGCGCTAAAGATTCCTTTCTCGACTGCCTGGCTTCCCTGCTCGTGATTCCTTCTCGTCCCTCGTGATCTCCCCCGCAAAAAATGGCTATCCTTCCCCTGGCGTTCACCCTTGGCTGCGAGCGCCAAACTCTTAAAACCTCCATCATCTAAATCTGTAATAAATCAGCATCAGATGGAAGTGGCCACACGCAGGCACAACAACAACCCGGTGCACGGACCAATTGCCTAGCTTGGTTTGCTTCGACTTCGCGTCTGCTGTGGAAATTTAGTTCGCAGAGCTTCCAAACTCGCGTCCCACACCACTCAAGCGCACTGTTGCTTATTGAGTGGCATTCGCTTCGGCCTGGTCCTTTTTCCTGCAACACCAGATTCGACCAACAGTGCAGCAACCCGCACACCATGGTTCAGATCAGCGAGGTTCGCGGCAACAGCCGTGACCACCGCACTGCGGCGCACACACACATCAAGGGCCTCGGCCTCAACTCCCAGGGCATCGCCGAGAAGCAGGCTGCCGGGTTCGTCGGCCAGACGGCTGCGCGTGAGGTATGCAGCGCATTGCCCGCCGAATCCTCTTTGACATGGGAAAACTGACTCGCATTTTCCTTTCTTTTTCCCGGGTTTCTTTCTGCAGGCCTGCGGTGTCGTCGTCGACCTCATCAAAGCACACAAGATGGCCGGGCGCGGCGTGCTGCTAGCGGGCGGCCCGGGGACCGGCAAGACGGCGCTGGCGCTGGCCATCAGCCAAGAGCTCGGCACCAAGATCCCCTTTTGCCCCATCACGGGCAGCGAAATCTACTCGACCGAAGTGAAGAAGACCGAGGTGCTCATGGAGAACTTCCGCCGCGCCATCGGCCTCAAGGTCCGCGAGACCAAGGACGTCTACGAGGGCGAGGTGACGGAGCTGACCCCCGAGGAGGCCGAGAACCCCCTCGGAGGCTACGGCAAGACCATCAGCACGCTGCTGATCGGGCTCAAGAGCGCGCGCGGACAAAAGAAGCTGCGCCTGGACCCGAGCATATACGAGGCCATCCAGAAGGAGCGCGTCCAGGTCGGCGACGTCATCTACATCGAGACCAACACGGGCGCTTGCAAGCGCGTGGGCCGTTCGGACGCCTACGCGACCGAGTTCGACCTCGAGGCCGAGGAGTACGTGCCGATTCCCAAGGGCGAGGTGCACAAGAAGAAGGAGATCGTCCAGGATGTGTCGCTGCACGACCTCGACGTGGCCAACGCCCGCCCCCAGGGCGGCCAGGACATCATGTCCATGATGGGCCAGCTGATGAAGCCCAAGATGACCGAGATCACCGATAAGCTCCGGTCCGAGATCAACAAGGTGGTCAGCAAGTACATCAACCAGGGCGTGGCCGAGCTCGTGCCCGGCGTGCTCTTCATCGACGAGGTATGTGTCTCAAATCTGATCTGACCGCATTTGGGCTGGGGGGGAACACCTGTGAAGCTGACTTGGGCCGTGTGTCCCAACCCCGAACTCCAGGCGCACATGCTGGATGTCGAGTGCTTTACCTACCTGAACCGGGCGCTTGAGTCGCCCATTTCGCCCATCGTGGTCCTGGCCTCCAACCGGGGCATGTGTCCCATCCGTGGTGCCGATGACCTGGTGGCAGCCCACGGTGTACCCCCCGACTTCCTCTCCCGTCTCCTGATCATCCCCACCCACCCCTACGAGCCCGACGAGATCAAGCGGATCGTGCGAGTCCGGGCGTCGACCGAGGGCGTCCAGATTACCGACGCCGCCATCGACAAGATTGCCGAGCACGGCGTGCGCATCAGCCTCCGCTACGCCCTCCAGCTGCTCACCCCTGCGAGGTATGTTGTTGTCTCGGGTGCTTGCCGCGTGTCGTGTGGGCCGAGTGTGGGCTAACCCCGATTTCAAATAGCATCCTCGCCCGGGTCAATGGCCGCACCCAGATCGACGTGCAGGATGTTGCCGAGTGCGAGGATCTCTTCCTGGACGCTCGGCGTAGCGCCGACGTGCTGGCGAGCGAGTCCGGCCAGGGCTTCATCTCATAATTACATTCTCGCGGCCGCCAGGGGAGCGCCTCCAGTTAGCGATCGGCTCACTCAGTATCGGTGCTTGACGGGGGTCAGGGGCGCAACTAGTCATATTTCCGATTTCTTTTGTTCTTTGGCATGTATGATAAATTGAGGGCACGCACGGGCAGGTCTGGGAAAACTGCGTTGCAGATCGGAGTTGGCGCGGGGGGTGCTGCTGTCTTTGAAAATTCTGACTTTCTTGATTCCTTTCCTCTTTTTGTTGTTCGCCTGTTCCCGTCATGCTGCCTGCGTATTCTCTTTCCTTTCCTCCGTGGCATCCGACAGGCAGTTGGTTGCGCGTGCGTGGTTGTCGTCCTTCAAAGAACCGCTGATATCCTCCATGATCGCAACAGCAACGCCCTGCAGCCTTGTCTTCCTCATCTAATTTGCCTCTCCGGTCGATCCATGAGGCTGGGGAACGGAAGCGAACGACTAAGAGCAAGCGGAAAGGAGGTGGCTAGGCCCGATTCGGCTGACATGGTCTTTGTTTAGTGCTTTGCATTCCAGACGCGCCCGGATCCCGGGACATTTGCTTTGGCATTGTCCCGTGGCTGAGAGGGAGGGACTGGCGTGGGTAATTGAGCTGCCTCCGCACCGGCACGACTGCGAACGGATTTGTGCAAACGCTGGGGACAAAGAACCATGGAACGGGCAACTCCACCGCCCGGCGGCGCATTCCCGAAACATCTAAGAGAGAACCCACTAACTTTGGCTCACGGCCGGTTGGGGGGTGGAGGGGGGTGTGCCGTCCGTTGCGTGCCCGTCATAATAGCCATGGCAAGCCATGGTTTGCCAATGGGATAGGGCCATTCACGTTGCCGCCGGCGGGAGTCATTGTCCCGGCCGATGAGTTTTGGGATGAAGGGATAGCTCACAAAGGAGACAATCCAACCAGACAGCCACGCTCTGATGTGTTATTACTCTCTGGGGAGGCGAATGGTTGAAACAGACCACTCTTTGCCTCCCCTACTTCACCTTCCTTCTTCCAAGACCCCTCGTTGTTCCCGTCCTTTCTCCTCCCCGTCCGTGTGAGCAGAGACACACAGATCACCGGACTTCCAGTCCACCCGTCCACTGCTGGAACGGCGGGACATCTCGGCCATTGCTGTGGATGGTCTTTTCGGACTCCTCTTCTCGCCCTTCCGTTTGCGCACAACGTCCTGTCCGTTCCTCAGGGTCGGGAAAAAAAATGACAGAAGCAACAGTCGCATCTTCGTACCAGCGGCGGCGCCCATCAGTTTCCACCGGGCCTCTTACTCGCTCAGCCATGGCTGCGAGAATGGATGAACCAACACCATCGGCTGCGAAACAGCACGAATCCGAGACCTCCTCGGATGTCCCTTTATCCGCTTCCTCCTCCTCCTCTTCTTCTTCTTCTTCCTCTGGGCCACCTCCACCTCCACCTCCGGAGCCTGCCGAGGAGTCACCCCGGCGGCCTATAAGTAGAAAACGTGCCGCCTCCATCAATACGGAAGAGGCCAACCGGCCCAAGGTCGAAGTCCTCGATCTCAGCACGCCGAGCACTGCGAGCCCGCGGCCCTTCGATGCTAGCGGGGGGAGGATCTGTCTCTGTACTCCGGCCCCGAAGATTCCTCGGCCCCGGAACGGTACGTCTTCCTCGCTACCTGCTGTGCTGCTCTACTTGCTTGTTGTAGATAAAACCATACCGAAATTCAGTCACTTCCTGTCCCTTTTTTTTTTTTTTTTCCCAACTTTGCTTTCAATCCGTTTTCTCTCATCACTCCTTTATTACCCGCGACATCTGCCCCTTCCTTCGTCGTCTGAGGGACGCCTCGCCGATTGGCAACCGCTGACTCGGAACACGTTCTCCCAGCCTTCATTCTCTACCGCCAGCACCATCAGGCCCGGGTGGTGCAGCAGAACCCGAGGCTGGCCAACCCTGAGATCTCCAAAATCATTGGGGAGCAGTGGCGCGCCGAGTCCGAAGAGGCGAAGAGCCAGTGGAAGCTGCTCGCCGAGGAGGAGAAGCAGCGCCATCAGCGCCAACATCCGGACTACCGGTACCAGCCGCGGCGTGGCAACAAGGTCGGAAGCTTACATCCCTCTCGGCCTACGTCCACCCCGGGCGAAGATCCGCACCACTGTCCCAAGTGCGGCGGCAGGTACATCGCCACGCCGAAGACTCCCTCGACGCCGTTCATGACGCCCACGGTTTTCAAGATAGGGAGTACACCGTACGGTTCTCCTCCGGGGGATCACGATCTCGGATCCAAAGGAGACATGAGCCGGCAGAACCGCTCCCACCCGGCGGCCCAGTGGGGCGCCGCCATCTCAAATCCTTACCCTTCCAATGCGTACGACGTCCATGAGAGGTATGAGGCCGCCATGTCTCCCAACGACGTCAAGCGGCGCCGGTACAACACCACAGGAAGCTACCACAACTTCCACGCCCTACCGTCCCCTCCCACTCCGTTCACCCAGCCCGGCCACCACCCCCAATACCATCTCGCAACTTTCCATTCTTACTCGCGACGGCCCTCGCTCAGCAATCCCCCCACAGCGGCAGCAACCACTCACACCTCTGCCTCGTTATCCGGCCCGTCCGCGATAATGCCCCCTCCGCCTCGCCCTAGCCACGGCGTCCCCGTCCCGGGCCCCGTACCAACCTCGGCCTCGGCCGCCCCGTACAAGTCCTCTTCTTCCTCTTCCTCCTCCAACCAACACCGCCACCACCACTACTCCCATCACCGCCGCCACCATCCCGAATTTGATGAATCCCTTCGCCTCCCACCCCTGCAAACACACCTTCCCGCTTCTCCGGACGAGAGCAGCGAACCCGTGATAGCAGCCGCTGCCGCCGCCGCCGCCACGGTAGCAGCAGGAACCGAGACGGGCCTGGGAATTCTCCATCCGACGCCGACGATTCCTTTGTACGGAGCTAAAACGGCGGGGAGAGGAGAGGGGGGAGTCAAGATAGAGCGGGACGTGGCAGCGGAGAGGGCACATGCGCGAAGCGTCGAGGCGATGGTGATGAGCATCTCGTTTGTGAGCAAGTTGAGGGTGCTGGAGAGGATCAGTCCGCCGCTGGGGGTCGTCCCGGGAGCTCCCGGCAGCGGGATGAGCAGAGGCCCCGTGATCGCGGTCGAGGGGCCAGATGCGAGGATGGTGCAGGCTGTTTCGCGGGTCGTGGAACGCGCGCTGAGGGCTGCGTCGCCGGCGGCGGAGGAGAAGGGCGGGGGATGGGAGGTGAGATGTTGGGAGGACGAGAACGCGTCTGTCCAGCGGCGCGGGTCAGTCAGCGGCGGGCAGGAGAAGGATGAGGCGCTGAATAACGCCGGGCAGCAGAGTGCCTCGCGCCACGGCAGCCAGGCGAGCGCCATCTCTAGTCCATCGGCCAACCTCAACCCATTCACGGCCTACCTCCGCACCATTGCCGATTGGCACGCCAAGTCGGCCGAGATTGTCCAGTTCGTCACCCCTTCGGCGCCGGCGCCAGCCTCAACTGCGACACGCCAAACCCGCCTTTTGTCCACGTCCTCCGCCGCGACCGCCGCATCGAGTTCTTCCTTCGCAGAGGGCCCTACGGAGTCGGACAGGACCGAACCCGAAGGGGAAGATGAATCCGCCGTGCGCTCGTCCCACTGCCGCGCGCCCGCTTCCGGTTCCGCGGACGCTGCGGGAGCATCGAGAACAACCACCAGCGCCATAAACAAAAGCGTCAGCAGGCTACCTATCGCCCTCCTTCCCTCGGGCTTCTCCCTCACCTTGTCTGATCGCTTCGCCAGCGCCCTGCCCATCTCGGATGCCTACGCGCCCGTCGACCATTGGCAGTGGATGGCGACGCTTTGGCGGGGAATAGTCGGGCCCGATCTGGTGATCTATGTCTTGGGAACTAGCACTCTGTCTCCCGGATCGGTTGCTGGCAAAGATGCAACCCCGGCGCTGGGTGGCGGCGGTGTTGGTCCTTGGAACGGCTCGGTGGAGGTTAAGAACGAGAGTCTAATAGTTGTCAAGATTCCTACTGCTGCTGCTGCTGCTGCTGCTTCTGGCGGTGGTAGTGGTAGTCGTGGCTCTGGGCTGGGATTCGCAGAGGCAGATAGGATGATGATTGATGAAAAGATGGAGAGGAGACTGGGGTTCGAGGTCGTTGAGTGGGTGAGGAGCGGCGGATGGACAACTGCTGGACGGGGAGTGGATGGGGGATTTAATATGGAATATTAGACCGGATTGCGCAGATTCAGGAAGTTGATTTGTGCTGACATGAATGGGAAACCGAATGAAGAAGTCGCGCTGCGTGTAAATACACGTCCACACACGCGAGAGCTCCTCTACAGTCCGCCTCTCAACTAACCCCAGTGATAACTACAGCCTAGGCAAATCTAACACTGGCAGTCCAAGATAGGTTGTCAATGAGAAGCAATCAGTTCCGCCAGTATATAACATGAACGGGGCGCTCTAAGTTGCCAGCCCTGATAAAGTAAACAAACAAACAAACACTACCAGCCCGGTTAGGAGCCTCGTGGTCGACTCTAAGACTATTATAGGGCTAATCCCTAGAGGCGTTACAGCGTGTCATATGGAGCTGTGCATTGTTGTTACGGCGTATACGCTGGAACTTGGTGTCGTTGAGGAGGTACTCGAGTCCCTCAAGCCGCTGCTACTGCTATTCCTCCCATGGCGGCCTCCCTTCCTCTAACTGTCCTAGAGCGCAAACAGATCATTATCTACGGGTGGTGGTTTCCAAACGATGCTTTAGTAGCTCAACGAATTTACTAGTTCAGAAGATGGAAGTGGGAGGAAGGAGGCCAGGTCGAGCTCGTTTGACGCAAAAGGACCCGGGGGGGGGGGGGGGGGGGGGTGTTGCGCGATAGGGGCGAGGAAAGCGATACGGGCGAGAGAGGAGCGAGTATGTCGCCCCCAAAACAACACCACGGGGCCGAAAGCGCCGCGGGCGAGGGAGAAGCGAGCGGGTCGTCCCGGAAACGATAACACGCAGCCGAAAGCGATACGGGCGAGAGAGGAGCGAGTATGTCGCCCCCAAAACAACACCACGGGGCCGAAAGCGCCGCGGGCGAGGGAGAAGCGAGCAGGTCGTCACGGAAACAACACCACGGGGCCGAAAGCGATACGGGCGAGAGAGACGCGAGCTCGTCGCCCTGGGAATAATACTAACGGGTCACTACCTTTTCCTAAGACACTCATAAATCCCGTCTAAAGAGCTGTTCCCTCCAAAGTGTTGTGCCTTCGGATATGGGTGAGATAGTAAAGAACCGTTCCCTCCCTTCAAAGTGCTCTGCCTTTGGATATGGGTGAGAGAGAAGTAATACGGGGGAGAGAGAAGCAACCGCGTCGTCGCGCTGGAAACAACACCACCGGGCTGCTTCTTCCTCCCAAAGCACTTGTTCCTTCCTTCCGAAGTGCCGTTCCTTCCCTTCAAAATGCCGTACCTTCCTGTTTTTGATCGATGACATATTGGTTCTGCAAAGGGGGTGAGTCTTGAAACCGGACACCCTCGCTCGGCTGGCAACTCCGGGGCATGTGCAAAGTGGGTCGCTCTCGAGTATTTATACGCTGCTCGAGTCGCGCCTCCTTCCTCCCACTTTCATCTTCTGAACAAGAAAGTTCAATTGAGCTTCGAAAGCATCCAGACATCCAACGCGTTCGAAAAACGTTTTTTAAAAGGTAATCGTGATCCAAGACAATTATCTATAATCACAGCGGTCACGCGCGTGCCGTCTCGGCAGCCGCGATCGTCAACGCCAGCTTGTGTTGTCGACAGCAGTCCATCAACACAGCTACCAGGATCACGACTTCTTGCACCCACGCCAACACAGGTGATCTAGTTGAGCTAACATTTCCAGTTTTTAAATTAAAAACAACACCGAGACCAAGATGCCCCAGAATTAGGTATCTGTTGACGGCACCATGTCTCTGTCGGAGTTGGCCATTGGCCGGAAGGTCCAGCTGGCCGACCAGCGTGCCGGTAGGTTGATTCTTGCCCGCGTTCCTTTGGCGCGTCTCGTGCGAGACGCGCCTTCTCGTGGCAGCAAGCTTCAGCTTTGGAACCGCCGCGGCGTCTGCTCTGGAGCTACTACTAGCTCTGCAGCAACCGACGGGGCGCGGAATGGAAAGTCTGGGCTAACCTTCACCAGGCACCATCCGGTTTGCCGGCCAGACTTCGTTCGCGCCCGGCTTCTGGGTCGGCGTGGAGCTCGAGGACGCCACCGGCAAGAACGACGGCAGCGTCAATGACGTCCGCTACTTCGACTGCCCCATGGGCTACGGTATGTTTGTTCGGCCCAACGCGCTCAAGTTACTCGCGCAGCCCCCCGCGCCGTTCATGCCGCAGCCCGCCAAGAAGACGGCACGTCCGAGCAGCATGCCCTCGTCTGGCTCGTCGCGCGGCTCGATCCCTGCCGATCCCGGCTTGACGAAGCGGATCGGCCTGAATGATCCTAGTCCGACACCAGGCCAGAAGCCGTCGCGTCCACCCAGCGGCATCAGAGTAAGCCCTCCTCGTCTTGCGTTGGCACAAGTTCAGTTTTGCTCACGTGCCGTCTCAGTCTCCCACCAGATCGCCCACGAAGCAGCTGGGCTCCGCATCGGCCAGTGGAGCCACTTCTCGCACCACCACACCGTCCAATGCAAAACCTGCGCCGGGGGCTCGTCCCCGTCTGTCTGTCTCGGCGGGTCGCACCTCCATGGGCCCGCCCCCGATGTCTGCCAGACAAGCCCGGCAGACATCTTCTCCAGGCACCGGTCCCAAGGCAGCTTCCGTCAATCCCAAAGCCGCCGGTGCCCCCGCGCGCACCCCCAGCGGTCGCCTCGCCGCCGCTGCCACCACCAAGCCGGGCATCGCTCGCCCCTCTACCAAAGCCTCGAGCAGCTCGCTACCGAGTGCCGCCAGGACTCTTGCCGGCAAACGCTCAAGTTCCGGTAGCACAACTTCAGCTCCAAAGAGCAGCGATGAGGAGGTCGCCTCGCCGCCCCTTATCAGTCCCGTCCAGTCCCGGACCATGGCACTGGAGAAACTCACGGGCGCACCGGCTGCCAAGCAAGCCATGAAGCCCACCACGGCGACCAGGTCCCCCGCCGATATCAAACCGCCGGGTGCCCCTGTGGCACCCTCGCGGCCCACGGCCAGCACTAGCACGGCCGCCAACAAGGAGATTGAAGAGCTCAAAGCCAAGCTCCGCGTCCTCGAGAAGAAGAGAATGGAGGACCGAGAGAAGCTCAACGATCTTGAGAAGACCAAAAGCGAACGCGACCGATTTGAGAGGATCATCCAGACTCTGCAAATCAAGTATCAGCCTCAGCAACAGGAGATTGCCGACCTCAAGCGCCAGCTGAAGGAAGCTGAGACTCGTCTCAACAATGTCGAGGAGCTCCAGCAGGAGCACGAAGCGGCCATGGAACTTGCCACGCTCGACCGGGAAATGGCTGAAGAGATGGCTGAGGTTTACAAGACCGAGCTTGATGCTCTGAAGCAAAAGACAGAGGAGCTCCAGCTGGAAGTCGACATCCTCCGCGAGGAGAACGCTGAGCTCACCAAGGGCGTGTCGTCCGAGGATCGCGCCAGCACCGGATGGCTACAACTGGAGAAGAATAATGAACGACTCCGGGACGCTCTGATCCGGCTCCGCGACATTTCTCATGACCAGGAGGAGGAGCTCAAGGCTCAGGTTAAGTCGCTGCAGCAAGACCTTTCCGAGTTTGAGGCGGTCAAGGAGCAGCTCCATGCGTGCAAGGAGGAGCTGGCCCAGAAAGAGGCCGCCGTCGAGGACCTGCGAGAGCAGCTCGACAATGCACTAGGAGCGGAGGAGCTCATTGAGACCCTGACGGAGCAGACAATGAACCAGTCAGAGCAGATCAAGGAACTCCAAGCTACCATTCGCGATCTCGAGGAGCTCAAGGAAGTTAGTGACGAGCTTGAGATCAACCACATCCACAACCAGAAAGAAATGCAAGAGGAAATCGACAAGCGGGATGCCGTTATTGCCGAGCAGATCCGCCAGGCCGCATTGCAGCAGAAGGCCAACGAAGACATGGAATACACGGTGTCTCGCTTTAGGGAGCTGGTCACTAGTTTGCAAAGCGACTTGGCAGACATGCGTGCTTCCCACACTGTCACGGAGAAGGAATCGGAGCAGCTCAACCAGCGCTCCAGGGCCATGCTGGATCTCAACATGAAGCTGCAGATCTCAGCCGCCAAGGCCCAAGCCAAGACCATCGATCTCGAACTCCGCCGCATGGAAGCGCAGGAAGCCGAACAACACCTCGAGATCGTCACCATGTTCCTTCACGACACGTATCAAAAAGACAAGGACTCTGTTCTTGCCTTGCTCCGATTCAAGAGACTGGCCTCAAAGGCCGATATCCTTCGCCGCTTCATCAAGGAGCGGATCAACCGTCAGCCTCATCCGGGCCACGAAAACGAACAGTTTGAGGGATGCGCCGCCATGGACAAGCTCGCTTGGGTGTCGTGCATGTGCGATCGTTTCATCAACTCGATCAGCCACTGTTCCCTTGAGCAGTTCGGCAAGTATCACGCGGCTCTGTACGAGCTCGAACCCGTCGAGCGAGCCCTGAACGGCTGGATCGAAGGTCTCAAGCAAGACAACCTCAAGGAGAAGCAGTGTGCCGACGAGCTGCAGCGGACCATTGCCCTCATGACCCACCTCGGCGAGGTTCACATTTCAAACGATCTCGAGAGCTTTGCAGACGACATTCACATGAAGGCTTCGCTCATGCAAAGCTACTTGGAGTCGGCAGCCGTTTCCTTTGCGGCCACGGCAGCCATGGTTCAGCGGGTTGTCCCGCAAGACGAAGAAGAGGAGCATGCCAAGCACTTCTCGAACAAGATTGAGAGCGTCGTGACCCAGACTCGCAGCGCCAAGGTCATTGCCGGCAAGACCGTGCGCGCCTTGGAGGACCTGAAGTCGAGATGCCTCATTCTGCTTCCCAGTGCTTTCGACGCGTTTGAGCAGTGTGAGACTGCGACTGCGGAGCTTGCCGACATGGCACGGAGAATCGGGCTCGATCTCCACGAATTCCTGCACGAAGAGGGCAGGACAGACCCATACACCTATTCCGACGTTCAGTCATGCACGAAGAAGACGGCCGCGTCCGCATTCAGCTCGGACGAGGCTGAGCTTTTCTCCACCTATCTCAACAAGCTACGAACCGTTACCTCACAGATTTCGGACCTCGCAGCACTCAGCGCCGATCTCTCCCAGACCCAAGAATTCGAGCGCAAGCCGGCCCCGTGGCTCCTGCGCAAGGAAGAGATGCAGGTGCTGAAGTCTATTCCGATCGAGGCCGAGATTGAGACCCGTCGTCTTAAGGAAGATCTGGCGGAGGCCAAACGCACCATCGCCATTCGGAATGAAGATCTCAGCACAGCTCACCTGAGGATTGAGACGCTCGAGTCCCGCATGAGCGACGTCAAAACCAAGGAATGGCGCATCTTTGAGCTGGAAGAACAGATCGAAGTCCAAAAGGAGGAGATCATTACTCTCACACAAAACATCAAAAAACAAGATCGCGAACTCAAATTACTCGAGACTGAGCGCGACAAATGGAAGGAAGTCGCTAGCAGCAGGCGGATTGTCTCCAGCGGCAGCGCTGAAGACGACGACGACGACGACGAATCTGACACTAAGGATGGCTACGCTCGTGCAGTCGCCTCATCACTTGAGTTGGCCAGGGTTCTCGACAACCTTAGAGCGGAGCTCGAGGATCTTCGGTCCACGGTACGCTACCTACACGAGGATAACCACCGCGCTCGCACGAAGGAACAGCCGAACTATGACTGGCTCGCCGAGCCACTCACTGAGAATCCGCCGCCGGCAGAGCAGCGAAAGGCCCAGGTCATCAGGGAGAGTAGGGCTGTGCTTGGTGAACTGGTCAACCTAGCAAGCAGCGCCAAGATCTTCGACATGACGAGCCTGCCAGCCGATAAGGTGGCTTGGAAGCCTGCAAAGAGCACTCCTCAGTATCACGCGGCAAAACAAATGGAGGAATTTGCGGATTGGCAATGTCGGAAGGTCGCCACTGTGAAAAAGGGGAAGGCACTTAGGAAGGGCAAGGCCCCGGCGAGCGAAGGAGGTGAAAGTTCGGGAAGGAGGCCATGAGTTGTGAGGAAGGGATCAGCGAAGGAAGTCATTTGTGAGTTGTGAGGAAGGGACCAGCGAAGGAAGTCGTTGTTGAGTTGTGAGGAAGGGATCAGCGAAGGAAGTCGTTTGTGAGTTGTGAGGAAAGGACCAGCGAAGGATGTTTTTTTTTGTTTTTGTTTTGGTTTGGTTTGGTTTGGTTTGGTTTTTTTTTGGGTCTCGCCGGGGTCTTGCTCTGTTTTGGAAAGGGGGTGTTCAGCGCTGGTTTTTTGTTGACAGAAGTGATGGAAGGTGGCAACTGTGAGAAAGGGGAAGGCATTTAAGAAGGGAGGGAGGGAGGTGAGCAGGGTTCCGGCCAGGGAGGGCGGGTGGGTTTACGAGCAAGGTCCTGGCGAGGGAGGGAGGGAGGTTTATGAGCAAGGTCCTGGCGAGTGAAGGAGGAGAAAGTTTGGGGAGGATGAGTGTCCAGGGGAGGCTACTTTTGAGTGTACGATAGGGGGTTGGTTTTTTTTCTTTGGGAGGGTGGGCGGGTATTCTTGTACATTATTTCATTTCGGGCGGGCGGGCGGGTTTTCATTTATATCTCTTTTTTGGGGGGGAGGGGGGAAGGGGGGAGAGGGATTCAGCGTTTGGCTTGGTCTTGATGGGAAAGCGTTGATTTGTTGAAGTGGGAGGAAGGGATTTGATGTTGTCGTTCGGTTCTGGTCTCGCCAGGGCCTTGCTCTATTTTCCGGGGCCTTGCTCTCTTTTGGAAAGGAGGTTCAGGGCTTGTTGGTGGTGGTCTTGGATTGGATTGGGCATCGGGTGCGAGGAGTTTGGGGCGTTGGGAAAGGTAGCGATGTTTTCGAGATACCCCTCTGGGTTTGGATATTAGGAACCGCCAAAATTCGAGCTTGGGTTGGATTCTCTGGTCACATCACATGCAACCTACCTCAACTTTTTCCTGACGAGATGTGTTCAGCAACGCCACGCTACTCTTGGTATACCCAGGTACACTAGAGGAATATCCCGAGAAAGCAAAGCGCGGTGGTGGGGTAAGGCTTGTGAGATGGTAGAGAGTGAGCAAGAGAAAACAAGGGAGGTATGGGTTGTTTCGGTTAACTTGGTGCATAACGTGCGTATTGTTCCTTCTTAAGACCCAAGGAGGTCGCCAAGATTGTACAGCGGAGAGGTAGGCAGACAGGTAATTAGAGAGGTAGAGGTAGACAGGGAGGTCAGAATAACACCACACGCACGCATATTGCATTTGCGTCTTTAGTTTCTCTCTATTTCCCCTTGGCCTTCTTCTTGCTACCTGCTCCCGAACTCCCAGCGCCCCCGAGCCCGCCGGCGCCGGCGCCGCCCGCAGCAGCCAGCAGGCTCGCCATATCCGGCATGCCGCCCGCACCGGCGCCGTGCTGTTGCATCTCCTTCATCATGTCCTTGAGGAAGTTCTCGCTCACGCCGCCGCCCGTCATGGCCGGGCTGTAGTAGGGCAGCAGCTCGCCCATCTTCCAGCCGCGCGGCACGGCGGGGCGGGGCCAGGGCTTGCCGGGCTCGAGCGCCTGGGGCGGCATCGGGGCGCCGCGGACCTCCACGCGCAGGGAGCGGGAGGAGTCGGTGGTCGGGTGGGCGCGCAGGTGCTGCGCGACGAGGAGGTAGAGGTGGTGCTTGTTGTTGATCTTGGGACCGCCGCCGCCGTGCTGCTGCTGGTGATGGCGCAGGTCGACCTTGACGCGCCCCGGGTTGGCCCAGTCCTTGGGGTGCAGCTTGCCGGCCTCGAGGACGGTCTGCAGGCCCAGCCGGGCGCAGGCCTGGACGATGTCGAATGCCAGCGGGTTGGCCACCGCCACGGAGCGGGGCACGCGGCGGCCCTCGGCGCGCGAGCGGGTCGCGTCGAAGTAGACCGGGTAGAGGCACTGGAACGACTTGTACGCCTTCTCGTCGGTGGTGGTCTGCATTCGGGGGTAGGGAGGGGGAGCGCCTGGGCGGGCATGCTGCTGCTGCTGCTGCTGCTGGTTTTGTTTTTGTTGTTGTTGGTGTTGTTGTTGTTGTTGCTGCTGATGCTGTTGTTGTTGTTGTTGTTGTTGGGGTCGAGGAGGCTGTGACCGTGAAGACTGTGGTTTGCTGTCTACTCGCCGCATGATGTCGGATTCGATGAACTCGTCAATGTCCCCCTCGGAGGGGTCCGACATGTCGACATCGCTGTCGGAAACTTCTTCTACCCGCGGGTGGGACATGGCGGGCGCTTTTTTTTTTTGGGGGGGGGGGGGGGTTAGGTGGTAGGTGTCACTGGGGAGGAAGAGAGAGAGAGAGAGAGATCGTGGGGAATTGTGGCCTGGAGAGAGGAACAGAGGTTCATAGTGGGGTCTCAGGTGCAAATAAGGTTCGGTCTGTGCTGCTTACGGCGGGGAGTCCAAAGCCAATAGAATCAATGCTTGAATCAAAATTCCTGTATAGCTGCCGTTGAATTCGCACATGTGTTGTACTGTATGTATGTACATACATCCGTGATTTTTCAAGATGAGATGCAGCTTTCGCCCTTCCCATCTCCAGATTTCTGGGTCTTGCAAATCCTAGCAACGGGAACTTAGAAGTCGTATTTTGATCTTTCGGCCTAGGGTAGCTTTCCAAGTAAGAACCATATATATGTATTATATTCAGCATGTTAGATCCCAACTACGAGAGTCTTGTAAAGGCTAAAAACCCCAGCTATCATGCGATTGCGTTTGTTGGGAAGCGTTCGTCGAGCAAGCAGCATCTTCAATCGTTTGGGCTGGCCTGGGTCGCACAACAGGCAACATCTAACCTGTTTATCCTCGAATAGCGTAGGGTGATGACGTGAAATCGAGGTTATCGCCAAAGCCCATGCTATCCTTCTCGGTTTTGTCAATCTATGCTCTATGCACCAAGACAGCAATTTCAGGCAACGAGAAGCAGAGGTCGACGATTTCTCGTCGGGCTTTACCAGGGGCGCGTGTTTAGCTCGGCATCCTCGACTGTCCGGACACCCCTCGCCCGGGGGACTGACTGGCCTCCTGGGCAACCACGCATCCAACTCCAGTTTGCACTGCTCTCGACTCTTAGAGCGGACTGAAACTCTCGGAAGAGAAAGCAGCTAGCATTAGATCAAATCAACTCTCCAGTCAAGCCGTCGATGTTCCAATTGATCCTGTTGCAACTCTTAAAAAAGAAAGAAAGAAAGAAAGAAAACACCTAACGAAGAGAAATCTTTAACGACAGAATTAGATAGCTTTAGTTAAAAGAAGTTTCCACAAGTAACCAGCAACCTGCCCGCCAAAATTCTGTTGCGGACATGAGCTCTTCTTTCCCCGCCCGCCGTGTCCTGCTTGCCCGCCCACCTGCCAGCCTTACCGACCCGCCTCCGATCCGTTGAACGCCCAGAGAGACCGATCCAAGGTCCATGCATGTAATTACCCTCAAAAGGCCAACCATCGCCCCAACCCCTCAAAAATCTCCCTTTCCCCTTCCCTCCTCATCCATGCGCTGAATCTCTCCAACCCCCGGCAACGAACAGCAGCCTCTCGACACCCGGCCTGTTACAGGGGGATAACCATCCCCCCCCCCCACAAAACATCCACCACATCTTATCCATACACAAAGAAATAAAAAAAAAACCTCCCTCACACCCCCGGTAGAGAATCAAGTTATGGGCCCCACCACCCTCTCTTTCCCGTCACTTCCTCTTCAGTTTGTCTTCCTCTTCCTTGGCAAGCCCTGCGCCCGGCGCAAGGCGACGTCACCCTCGGCCAGCCAGCGGCTCGCCTTGACGAGCTGGATGACGTTGACGACCTGCTTGAAGGCCATGACGGGGAAGCTGACGCCGGCGAGGACCCAGGGCCAGAAGCTGTCCATCTTGTTGGCGCGGGCGAGCTCGAGGGCGCCGGCGCTGTGCGGGTTCGCAAAGAGCTGCCGGAGCAGCGACGAGTCGACCTGCGCGCCCCGGTTGATCGCCTCGGCCGCGTGGTCCGGCACGGTCTGGAGGAGGGACGGGGAGAGCAGGGGCGACGAGAAGGAGAGCAGGTACAGCGCGATGAAGAAGGCTTCGTTGAGGGTGCAGGCGACGAAGAGGACCGTCTAGAAGGGAGGGAGAGAGAAAGAGTGAGAAAAAAAACAGGGTTCGAGATTAGCGCTTGTGTTGCCGCCGGCAAGATCCCCAACATGCCCGGGGTAGAAGAGATGAAAGGGGAAAAAGGGGGGTGCAGATATTATATTATTGGCACGTACCTTGTTGGTGTAGTACAGCGACAGGATGCGACTCCGCGACTTGTCGACGTTCTTGTGGCTGGTTTCGCTACCGCCCATGGCCAGGGTCGCGTACATGTGCATGTAGTGGCTGGCGAAGTCGAGGGCGATCAGGCCCTGGAAGACGATGGCCCAGCGGGGGAAGGCCGAGGACAGGAAGACCAGCAGGCAGGATGTCGTGCACCGGTCCGTCACCATGTCCAGGACGGCGCCGAAGCGGGTCGACTGCTCGAAGTATCGCGCCGCGTAGCCGTCGAGGGCGTCGAGGAGGCACGACACGCTGTAGAGAAGCGAGCAGGTGCGCGGGTGCAGCGGCATGTAATAGAGCGAGGCGACGGCGAGGATGATGCGGGAGTAGCCTATGCGCGGGGCGGAAATTGGGGGAGGCGAAACTTGTTAGCGTCGAGATTCCAACCCAACAAAAAACCAATCGTCCATTCACCACATGGCAGTGCGCACCGATGAGGTTGGGCCACAGAAGGAATATGTTCTCGCGCGGGCCCTCGACGGTGCTTTTCGCGTTCGCGGCAATGTTGGCGCTTCCATTGCCATTGGCGATCGGCGCAGTGCCGTTGTTGCTGTCGTCCTGTTGCGCCTTGGTCTCGGAGGCGGCGGCCGTGGCCTGACGACGGTTCTTGGATCCAGCCATGATTGCTGTTTGGTCGGATGGCACCCGCAAAATACAGCAATCTGGGTCGTTACCGTCCTGGCCGGTTGTCGAAATCGATAACGTCTGCGCGGGTGTGTCTCTGGCGATGGGAGAACCGAGCAATCCGGATGGCGCGGAAATGCGTGTTCGGGGCGAGAGGTGTGGACCGAAGCAGGGGGAACAGGGGGGAAAGCAGGGGCAGGGTTGAACGGGCTCCTTGCAGATCGAGTTCGCAACGCCGGGAGCGCTCTCGGTGTTCGTCCGTTGGATGATTCGATGACAAAGGGTGGATTGGTTGGGCTATCGGACTCGAGATTCAGACACGATGTGTACGGCAGCCAAAACCCCTTTGGATAGGATAATAAGCGTGATCTAGTGACGATGGTGGCCTGCATCGACCCGAAATTTTGGCATTCCAATCAGGGCCTGGCGAGATAGCGCGTCGCAGGGGTTGCGATAAGCGCGCCTGATTAGGCAGGGCGTAGTTATCTGAACGGAGGGTTTGTAATTACCTTACCGCGCACTCCGAGCGCACAAGTTGACCTTCTGTGATGCTTGCCGTGTACTGCGTAGTTAATCCGTGCATGCACTAATGCTGGAAGAGGCGTAGCAGCAGTGCCCATCGGTTTCGCGTTAGCATCCACAGTAGCCAAGAAGTAGAGCCAAGACGGGTCTCAACCGACTTGGTAATCTACGAATGTCCACAGATACGCGAGCCCTTACCGGTCACGTCGCACGCTGTTTGTCTGATGCGCGTGACGTCTGTTGAAGACGCCCAGATTCAAGTCGATAGAGCATCCCGCGGCTTGCTGCGGTTTGCATCCGATATGGCTGTCCACACGGAGCTTGCACAACTTAAAGCAAGCACTAACCATCAGCGATAAGCAAGCCACAGGTATATTAGAGTGTACTAGTAGTATATATGTACTGTATAGTATAGTATATATATGCACTAGATAAGCCGGACTGCCAGTGCTTGCGCGGCAGCAAGTGGGAAACATTGCCTATCCGTTATTTGTACGCATCGGACTCACCAGGGCCGCGGCACCCGATGGCACTGTTGGCGGATGTGGCTCTTGTTGCTTCTTGATGCAGCTCCCTCGCGTCTGGAAAGGGGGGCCGTCGTCGCCTGCGCGGAGAAACTACCCACTTCCTGCCTGTCATTGATCGTGGCGGCTGCTCTGCTGCATGAAGCTCAAGTCATCTGCATCGATCTACGTGCAAGTATGTACATACATAGGTAGTTATAGGTACACGCACTTCTACCTGGTAGTTATGCATTCATGCGTCATCCAGACTCACGGGACTTCCGTCCCAGGATGTGTAAGTACGAAGTCGCACACCACGAGTTGACACTGCAAACCTGCGGAGGTGGAACCGTTGGATGTGCTTTAGTTAACGTTATTAGGGTCCGGATCTTGCTTCCCGCATCAATGTACCACGGAGCCCGCCTTAGGGGATCTTTTGACGAAAAGGGAACGATGTTCATAGGGTAACGACATGTGTGGACTCCCATGCTGGCTTTTAATACGGCAACCCTCGTAAAGAGACTCGCTGCGGCACCGCATCTCGGATAGCGGACATGGTGATCTCCGACGGCTGGGGGCGATGCAGATGCAACTCCGGTCCCTTTCCTTCCTCTTGACCGCTCAAGTTCAGCCAACGCTAGCTCAACCCCCCGTCACTAGTGTAGGTTGCAACTATTCTGCGTATAACTGCTTCTACGCTCACTCCACAATACCGCTGGTGCCTTTGTGAAAACCCCAGTGCATTAGTTACCCACGGAAGTATCAGAAGGACTTACACGAACGGACCACAGCCGGCTCCTTTCTTTCTTTCTTTTTAAGTTCGATGGAGGTTCCTCGTATAAGGGATGATAAGACGCTGCAAGTGCGAGTTCCCTTATGAAGTGGATGTATTACGTAGTATACAGCAGTGCGCCACAGGAACGGAGTAGTATACGGAGTACCGAGTTCAGCAGTTTATAAAATGCGCGCGCCGAGGCATGTCTGTGTGCCTCGACCCCACGAAGACCAGGGCTTCAAAAATAAAATTGTATGTATTGTAATCCGTACACTAACGTTACATATAGTACCTCCGTAGGACCCTGCGCAGGCAAGGGTTCTTCTGGCCCAGCGGTACTTGCGCCGACTGGACGATAATAATTGGCGCAGGGAGACGGCAGACCGGGAGCCAACAATTCTTTTACGCAATTGGTCACAGCGCATCCGTTGAACTACTTGCAGGGTAGAAGGTCACATGATTCGGGCGGGGGGATAACTAGTTAACTACTGCGTGTAAGCGAACATGTGCCGTTTATGTACAGTCCCAGAGTATGATGTACGGATATCCTCGTCTCCTTTGCTGCTCGTCGACCCAGCGCGGTCACGCCGCGGTCGTCCCATAGTACGCAGTAGTTAGTTAATTCCGTACAGAGTACTAGTACAGCTAATTCGGGGCTTTGCCAAGACCCCATCGACTACAATGGCTAGTGTACACTAGAATGGCCTCTTGTCCGCTGTTGCGTTGTCGCCGCTCCGCGCGCCTGTTGTGGAGGCGAGAACCAGACTAGCCACAAGTCTGGCCCGACCCAGCGGCACGCGATTCCGTATTCGTAGATGTGCAAGCAATGATGATCAACTTACGAGTTCTCGCCGGGTCGGTCAATTTCTCTTGCTGCGTGCGCATTATTACTATAGTGCAGAGCCTCCTTCCTTTTCCTTACCGCTCGCACCAAAAAGCAATAACTAATAATCAACGGAAGACGCCGTTGGCGGTAACAGCAGGTGCCGTTTGCTGCTGCTCGGTCCTTTTCCCGAAAGTACCCTGCGTTCCTGGCCTCGACCTCCGCCTGCGGGGCTCTGGGCATTGTCAAACTTTCGCAGTTTTGCACCCACAGCGATTCGAGCGGGACCCGCTTCGCCAACGCAGATCAGGAGAGGTAAAAGTCTCCCCTGTCCTTTCTGCCGGAGCACCCTCCGTCCGTCGGTTGCTTGTTGTCGTTGTTGTTGTTGTTGTTGTGTGTGTGTGTGTATACAGTACTGTAGGTACATAGTGCCCACCCCAGGGCATTTCCCCAATCCGCGATTGCGCATAGGCGTCATCTGTACCTGCGTTACGTCCGGATAACACTACGCAGTACGGAGTAGTCGGTGCTACTACGCCCGCAAGTTCAAGTCTACGCTACGGTGTGGCTAAGGTGCTCAAGGGCATAAGTTACACGCACCCCGGACGAGCTTCTCGCACCTCGACCCTTTGCCGTGGCGTCACTGGTCCGACAAGTCATCATCCACCATCGCTTGGGCAGGCCTGCATCCCCCGTGGGTCGCATCCAAGCCGCCGGTAAATACCGACCGACACACACACACACACACACACACACACACACACGCACCCTGTCTAGCGCGACGCTACAAAAGAGACCGGCAGGCACTCCTCGCGACCGCTTGTTCTGGCCATCCCGTCTCTCGCCTCTGCAGCTATCGCCTGCCTCATCTCTGCGGCCTGATAACTTTTGTTACCTCTGCTTCCCCCCGACGAGACGGTCTCGCCGACCAGGACCCGAGATGGCGAACCGGCATCCTACTCTATCCAAGTCCTTCGCCGAGCGGGCGAAGACGGCTAGCCACCCGCTCACCCGCTACCTCTTTCGGCTCATGGACCTCAAGGCCTCGAACCTGTGCCTGAGCGCCGACGTGTCCACCGCGCGCGAGCTTCTGACGCTGGCCGACCGGGTCGGCCCTTCGATCGTCGTGCTCAAGACGCACTACGACCTGATCTCGGGCTGGGACTACAACCCGCAAACCGGCACCGGCGCGAAGCTGGCCGCCCTGGCGAGGAAGCATGGCTTCCTCATCTTTGAGGACCGCAAGTTTGTCGACATTGGCAAGACGGTGCAGATGCAGTACACGGCTGGCACTGCGCGCATAATAGAGTGGGCGCACATCACCAACGCCAACATCGACGCCGGCAAGGACATGGTGCGCGCCATGGCCGAGGCCGCCGCCAAGTGGAAGGAACGCATCAACTACGAGGTCAAGACGTCCGTCACGGTGGGCACGCCCGTCTCGGACCAGTTTGACGATGCGGAGGAGCAAGCGCAATGGCCGCAGCACCAGCAGCAGCAGCAGCAGCAGCAGCAGCAGCAGCAGTACCAGCAACAGCGAGATGAAAAAGGTGGGCCCCGCAGGCTCGGCACTCGGGAGGAGCAGCACCAACAGGACAACGGAGAAGGTGACGGCCGGAAAGGGAGCATTGTCTCGATCACTACGGTGACGCAGTCATTTGAGCCCGCTCACTCCCCACGCCTGTCCAAGAGCAACGAGCTGGGCGACGACGCCGTCTTCCCCGGCATCGAGGAGGCCCCCGTCGACCGCGGCCTGCTCCTGCTCGCCCAGATGTCGTCCAAGGGCTGCCTCATGACCAAGGAGTACACCCAGGCCTGCGTCGAGGCGGCGCGCGAGCATAAGGATTTCGTCATGGGCTTCGTCTCTCAGGAGTCGCTCAACTCGGCCCCCGACGACACTTTCATCCACATGACCCCCGGATGCAAGCTCCCCCCGCCAGGCGAGGAGGAAGAGACCGGCCAGATCGAGGGCGATGGCCTCGGCCAGCAGTACAACTCGCCGAGCAAGTTGATCAGCATTTGCGGCACCGACATTGTCATCGTAGGCCGTGGCATCATCGCCGCCGCCGACCCGCCCTCCGAGGCTGAGAGGTACAGGAGAAAAGCCTGGAAGGCCTATCTGGCGCGTCTGGCGTGATTTGGGGGGGAGGGGAGGGGTCGCCTTGGTCAGTCTTGTGCGTGTCCTGCAGCGGATTCGTCACCGGGGCAGCGCCCAAAAGAGAGAGCAGGAGGGGGAAAAAATAAAAAAAAAAAAAATAAAAAAGGGTTAAGTTATTGAAAAAAGTGTTGTGAGCTCTCTGGCAAAGAAATATGTTTTTTTTTTCCCGCTCTTTTCTCTTCTCTTCTTCTCATTTCCGTCCTCGTTTCAACCCTGGGGAGAGAAGCTTACTAAAGGGCGCGACTATTCAGGGCGTTTTCGGGCCTCGCACATAGACTTGAAGCCGGATATCTGTTGTGTAATGCTGGAGGAGGGCTTTAATCCGTATGTGTACTGTACAGCGCGTTGCATCTGGATACAGGTTTACACTACGGACGTACTGTACTTGTACCCAACAGCAGGCTTAGTAGTGAGTAGTTAGTGAATGTACAGTACATACAGTACCAATCCCGGTTCCGCCCAGGTACAGTACAGATCCGTTTGGCCCCGAGGCGCACCGGGTCACTCAAAGGAGCCGGCGATAACGGAAAAGAAAAGGCTACTACTCCATATACCTCCGTACGTACAAGTAAAGACAGCCAGCCAAGGCCCGGACCTAAGAACGTCCCCACGGCCCTCCCAAGGCCGCGGGCGGGTATGGCCAGTGCCGTTGCGTAGTCTAAAGGCAAAAAGCTTGGCGGCAAGGGACCGTTGGCTAAGTCCCCTCGCTGATTCCTAGTGTAGTTAGTGTAGGGAAGACACTAGTGTAAGGGCGTGGTGCCCGATTACCAATCCTCTATCGCACGACATCATCAGAGCCATCGACTTGCGATGGGCTAGCGCACCGGGCACACTGCGCGATCGATCGATCCGAAAGAACGTTGTCATTCTCGCAGCGCGCGCGAGCTGCCCCGCCGAGGCCCCGGCCGCCCCGCTCGCCCTGTTCGAAGCATTCCGCACGCAGGCATCTCATCTCCGACAGCTCGCCAAGTTGTCGCCCACAACGACATGCAAATGCACATGCACATGCACAGCCAAGCCCACCTCCCGCAACACTCATCCATGTCAGCAACGAGTGTCGAGGACGTGGCGCCGGGCGCCGGCTTGGAGTGGGCGCCTGTTTCGGCTTCTAAGGAGCAACAGACCCGGCCGCCACCCCGCAAACGGAGGAGGATTGTCATTTCGTGCGCCGAGTGCCACCGTCGAAAGCAAAAGGTGCTGCCCGCTCGCTTCCCTGGCTCTGGTTTACACTTTTGGGATTACAAGTTCATACGGAGACTGACCGACACCTTCCAGTGCGACCGCAAGTTTCCCTGCACAAACTGCGTTTCGCGCCACAAGGACAGTGCGTGCCGGTACGAGACGGGTGCCCCGACTGCCAAACAACATGGGAGGCGAGCAGTCACGGGCATGACGGCCGCCCCTAGCGACATGGCCGGGAAGCAAGAGCTAAGCCAGGAGCGCACTACCACGACAGCAGCAGCGGCAACCTTTGGCTACTCCCACACCAGCGCCAACACCCTCGGCTTCCTCCACCACATTGAATCAACAACCAGTGCCACCTCCGCCAACCCAGACGACGACGATGACGACGACGAAGACGACGACGATGACGACGACGAAGACGACGACGACGACGACAACAACAACAACAACAACAGCAACAGCAACAGCAACAACAGCAACGATAATAATGCCGCCGACGTGACGGCGATCATCGCCGAGCTGCACAACCCCCTCACCAGAACTAGCACGACCACGACGGCCAACTCTTCAGACTTGACGACAACGACGACCGCGACGACGACGACGACAAACACCACAAACAACACCCCAACACTCACCCCGGCCGAGAGAGCCACCCGCGACCGCTACAAGACGCTGATCCGCCAGCTCCCCGGCCGCTGCGCCATCGAGAAGCTGTCGGCCCTCTACTTTGCCGAGTTCAACACGCACTACGCCATGCTCGACCGCGACGTGTTCGACGCCCAGCTGGCGGCCTGGTACCGGCTGCCCTTCAGCCTGCTCTCGAGCGGGCCCGGCCCGGCCGCGCTGAGCCGGGAGATGCGCGCGTTCCCGGCCGTCGTCTTCCAGGTCTGCGCCGTCGCCCTGCTCGTCCTCGAGGACGAGGACCCGCTCGACTCGGGCCGCGGCGGCCGCGGCCGCGGCGGCGACACCGCGTGGTTCTCGGGCCTCAAGTACGCCGGCGGCATGACCTTTGAGGACCTGGCCCGCGAGTACAGCGACTGCGGCGTCGAGCTGCTCACCGTCCTGGGCAAGCGCGACATGTCCCTCAACACGGTCCTGGCCGGCTGGATGAGGGCGAGCTGGCTGAAGTATGTCGGCTTGGTCACCGAGTCGGTACGTTTTGTTTTTCTGTTCTTCTCTCACTCCCCCCCCTCCCCCAAAATCCCTTCTCTCCTTTACTCTCTCTGTTTTCCGTTCTTCTGTTCCTTTCTCTTCTCATTGTCATTTCTTGTTTGTTTGGCCATCCTTTGTCGTCGTACATTGTTGTCCAATGGCAGGCTGGCTCACGTCGAGACGACACAGTGGCATGCGGTCGGCTCGGCGGTCCGCGACGCCCAGGAGATCGGCTTGCACCGGGACAGCTTGGATCCCAAACCGGCGAGCAACGACGCCGAGGCGGTGCTGGAGAACCAGTGGGAAGTCCAACGCCGCAGGAAGGCGTGGATGACGCTTGTCCAGTGGGACATACACATGGCGTCTGTCCTGGGTCGCCCGACCACCACCGACCTCAGGATGGCCACCCCCTCGCTAGCCGTGGACGCGCCGGTGCCCAAGGACCGCTCCAAGACACCCGTGTTGCCAAGAGGGGAGAATGACACGCCCACGCCGGTGACGAGGACTATCTGGGCATATCACGTCACGCGTCCGCTGAAGGAGATACTGGAACTGGAGAAGGAAGGACCCTGTCCGAAGGACTTCAGCAGGGTCGACCGCTTGCACGACGAGCTGTTGGATCTCGAGGCCAGGACGCCGGCATTCTTCAGGTTGGAGAACCCCGATACCCGGTTCGACGCACTGCCCGAGTGCGCCTGGCTTCCCCTGGCAAGGGTGGTCTTTCCGCAGCTGATCTCGTTCGAGCTGATGGCGCTGCACCGACCGTACATCTTCACGAGGCCGAAGAGCAGGACGGAAGCGCTGAAGGCGAGCCTCGATATGCTGGACGCGCAGCGGTTGCACTTCCAGTCTCTCAGGCCGCAAATGTACAAGACGTAGGTCTCCCTCCGACCTCTCCCAAAGCTACGCCGGCGTGCGACTTGCTGACCCGCCTTGGCAGTTTCTCCGTGTTTTTCGGAACCTTTGACGCCATCGTGCTCATGGCTTCCATATACATCCTCTTTCCCAAGGAGCACCCCGACATGGTGCCGCGGGCAGTTCAGCACTTCCACTGGGCCGTCGAGCGCTTCGAGGCCATGTCGACCCGCAACTCGCTGGCGAAATCGGCCCTGGGCGTGCTCCATGCCATCTACGTGCGGATGACGAAGGCGTTGGGGCTATCCAAACTGGCCGCCAAGGGGATGCTGCTCCCGGGGTCTGCGTCCGACCCCAACTTCCAGGCGAACGGAAGCACCAACAGCAGCATAGCGTCATCTAGTGGGTTCAGTCCCCGCGCGACAACGAGTTACAACCCATCCCCGTCTACGGGGTCCGGGACGGCCATGAGTTCGACAGCCATGTCTACGCCCGGGCACGACTTCTCCCCCCCTCAGCACTCGGGCTTAAACGGCAACACTCAACAAACCAGCGCCGCGGAGCTGACTACGACGACAACTCCGTCCGACCCCGCTACCGGCTTCAGCTTCAACTGGGATCCGGATCCGGACTTGTTCACGGTCAACCCGTCCTCCAACGACAACCCGTTCGAGTGGAACCCGCCAAGCGACTTCGACTGGTCCAGTCTGCAGCCCATCTATGCCACCAGCGACCTGGTCTACCACAACCTGACCAGGACCGTTCCCGGGGCCCCCGGCGGCGGCGACGGCGGGCAAAACGGGGTCGGCTGGGACTACCAGGCCCAACAGGGCACGTACGATGGGGGAGGAGGAGGAGGAGGAGGCACGGGTCTCCAATGCAACGGCCCAGACATGACGGCGGGAGGCGGGGGAGGAATGGGCATGGGGACGGCGCCGGCACCCGACGGCGGAGGGGCGACCCTCCCGTATTGTCAGTTCAGAGGCGATTTCGGGGACGATAGCGTATGGAACCTGCTGAATCAGTATTCCCCATTTTGATCAGAACTGAAATCCCTGGGCGTCAGGGACGGGCGAGACGGGAATGAGTAGTAGTCATTGATACAGAATAATATTAGAACGCATCACTCCCGGTAAACAAGGTTGTTGCGTTGATGTTTGTACGTGGGTCTTACGATGTGTATCAAGGTTAGGCAGGGCTGTGTGTTTCTTCGAGTGTTTCGGTAGCCGCGGGAGGGAAGCAAGCATCACACGAGACATATTATGGTTCCAAATACGACCACGGGTTTCACTTCACTTCACGTCATACACTTGTCGCTGCTTTTCGTGACTGATATTTACTTTCCCGAGCTTGCTTTGACGAACCACTGACTTACTAACTAACGCTCACTGCTATGCATCACCCTTCTGCCTTTCTGCTTGCTTGCTTGCGATTTCAGTTGTAATTATTAAGGTACCACCCACCAATGTGAACCTGGAATGGAGGTCTCAACATCGATGCCATCGCAGTAGCTAACGACGCAAGAAGGGGGAGAACAAACACACACACACACAAAAAAAAAAAAAAAAAAAAAAAAAAGAAAAAAGAAAAGATAACAAAGGCCGGCTGCACTTGACAAAAGACAATCAATGGTTGGTAGAGAAGTCACGAGCAAGGTTATATGGGCTACCGACGAGCCGTCTTCTTCTTGGGGCGACCTCTCGACCGCGCGGTAGTCGGCTTCTCCGCTTGCCCGGACCGAGCCGACGGCGTGTCCGACGCGGCGGCCCGCCTCTGCGCCCTCGTCGACCGGTCCGTCTTGGGCCGGCCGGCGGGTTGCTGTCCCGCCGGAGCCCGGGCGGCGCGTTGGCGGCTCTGACGTGCCTGCGGTGGGGGGGCGGGCGCCGGCGCCGGCGCCGGCGGGTTGGCCTTGTTCATGGCGGCGATCCTGGCGCTGCGCCGGACGGGCTGCGCGGGCTGCTCGTCGTTCCGCTGACGCGGGCGCCGGCGGGGCTGCTGCTGCTGCTGCTGCGGAGCGGCCTGGGCGGGCTCCGGAACCTCCGGCGCGGCATCGTCCGCGGCCGGGGGAGTGGGCGGAGCGCGTGGAAGCGGGTGGCTGGAGAAGAGCCCCGTCCCCGAGGGCACGGTCTGGTCGCCGGATGGGAAGTGCCGCGGCGAGGGCGCGCGAGGCGGGGGCGGAGGCGTAGGAGGCCGGATGGCCTCGAGCGCATCGACCTCGGAGGGCGTGAACTCGAGATCCATGGTCTCGAGCGGCGTCAGATCCTCGGGTTCTGGGGAAGGGCTCTCGTGCCTCCACTTCCAGCCCGGCACGACCTCACTGTCTGGAGCTCCCCACTCATCCTTCCAATCACCTCGGCTTTTCCACCGCTCGATGACGGGCTTCGCCATCGAGTCCAGGTAATGCCGTGCTTTTTGAGGAGGGATGCGGTTGAATCGCTGAAGCTCCTCCACATAATCAGTCTGGTACACGGCCCAGGGCCGAGACATGATAAACGATTCGGCTTGGGAGGCGGAAGCGTCATCTGGGAGACGCGAGCGCGGCATTACTGGCGCGTGCTCGCCGCGTTGCAAATCTCGGCGCAGTTCTAGAGCACGGGTGATGGGGTGCTTCGGGTTTGTCGCGGTCGCGGTAGCGGACGGAGTCCACTCGGCGGCGGCGTCACCGTGCTGCCACCACCATTTCCACTTGGACGCGTCGTCGTTGGGATTCGTGCTGTTGCGTCGGCCGGGAATTCCCCATTGGGGATTCCACACGCCGAGCTTCCGCCAGCGGCGTTTGATGTTGCGCCGGACAATGATGTTGACACGCTCATCGCCGGGCCGTCCTACGAAATCGAGGAACTTTTTGGCATCGTCGTTGGCAGGCTGGAGCTTCCACCAGAGGCTCCGTACCCGCTTCTCTTCCACGCGAGCCTCCTGACGATAGCGGTGGCCTGGCTCGTACACTTTGGCGTAGTACCAGAGCTTGATCGCGACCATATCTCTCTCGGTATCGTCGAGGGGAGGGTTCAGCACGTCGGCGAACTCTTCCAGCACGGCGTTTCCATCGACGCCCAACGGCAGCTCGTTTTCGTAATACTCATCGTCCTCAGTGGACGAGACGTAGGGAGGCGGCTCGTCGCGGTCGAAGCGGTTGACAGCGAGCTCTCGCAGGCGGTCGTCTGCGGCAAGACGCGCCAGCTCCGGCAAAGCTTCATTCCGCAGCGCATTGTGGATTTGTGCTTCATCGAACAACGGAGGCGGCATTGTGGTTGTTGTTTCCTGGGATGGCCGCCGCGATCAAAAACACGGTTCGATCCGTGGCGTATACCAAAACTCGATTTTCTGGCTGCATTGCACAAATTATGCGGTAGTTATGGGCGTGTTTGGTCGCTGTTGCTTGTTGATCGTCTCCCAGCTCGACTGATTGGTCGGGCCGGCGACAATGGAACGCTGCACAAGCTTATGTAACATTACTGACCCGATCACGCGTGATGGGAGTGTAGCCGCGCGGAGAGTTGCTGTTTTCTTGCCAGGAAGCGCTCAATGCAACACATGGCCGGGCCCGCTTAGCGCCCGCCCGGACCACCCCATGCGAGGGTGATGGTAGTGCGCTCGCCTGGCAGCGTATTCTAGCCGTTATCATCCCGAGCCGCCCAAAGGAACGTTGGTCAGGCCAACACGCAAACCACCATACCTGGCACCGCATCAGTTTGCGCCCAACCATGCCTTTCTGCAATTTCGCCTGCCACACGTTTCGCGAGGAGACAATGAAACCCAATCAATATGCGCTGCTGGGCACCCTTCAGGGTGACCAACAGAAACGAACATTGCATGGCAACAGAGAGCGCGCCAAAGGTTTAAAAAAGAACTCGAGCTCCGGAGTATATCTATCGCCTATGTAGATACATGCAATGCCAACCTCACTCCAAGTCTTTGATTTTGAACTCGCCAAGATATAGGTTGCTGGGCATTGTGTCTCTGCCATGGCCCGGAACGTCAACTCAAGCACGCTCTTCCACTTGGTGCCGGACAACGACGCGGCCCGCGAGGCGCTCCTTCACCCCGACAATAGCCGTTTCGTGTCCAACACCCACACAGAGTTACAGGGACTCGAGGTCGGATTTCACGTCCCATCCGTGCCTAAGGGCCGCGTTATCACGAGGGTCGGTCGGGATGCCGACCTGATACTCCGTGGTCGCACCGTGTCGGCCGTCCACGTCGCCTTCGAGATCCACCCCGAGACGCTCGTGGTCCTGCTATCGGTCCGGTCCAAGCATTCGTCATCAGTTACCATCAGCAGTGATTTTAGCGAAGCCAAGCAGAAAATTCAAGGGGATTGCGTTCTCGTCTACGGAACTAGCTATCGGATTTCCATCGTCTCCTACAACTTCCTCCTGATATGGCGAGACTTGGGATCAGTAGAAGCCCTACGGCAGCTCGCGATCGAGGGCTACCAAATCTCTCTTCAGCGTATCCAAACCATCCGCTCGCGGGACCTCCCAACCGACGGCGACAGCTCGGAGCTCCACTCCTGGCACAACACGCGCCTGCACACCGCCCGGCGCATTCTGTTTCGCGAGGCCGAGGGGGCGCCTCGTGAACTTATCGGAGAGGGCACTTTCGGCGCCGTGTACCGAGCTGTCGATCTCGAATCCGGGAACCCCTTTGCTGTGAAGGTGGTCAAGTTGCATGCTTACGGGGCTCGATATGTCGAGCAAGCACGAGCCGCCGTCCACCGAGAGATGAAGACTCTGGAGTATCTCAAACACGTACGTCTCCCGGAGTACTTGCACACGCCCATACTCCGCGGTGGGGTTATTTGCTAACAGCAGGCGGGGACAGAAACACATCGTCGAATGTCTGGGCACTGCCAAGTTCGACAGCAACCAGCCCGAGATCTTTATGCCGCTACGGCCGGGCAATCTCAGGGTGCTCGCACAGAACAAGGACAGGCGCTGCACCGACGACAGCCTCTGCATGCAGGTTCTCGAGCAGATGCTGAGCGCCCTCGATTACCTGGCCGATCGCGGTTACTGCCACCGGGACATCAAGCCCGAGAACATTCTGTACTACGAGCACGCCGAGCAAGGCACATATACCTTCCAACTCGCAGACTTTGGTCTCGCCAATCACCAGGCGAATGCCGTCACCGTGTGCGGCACCACATTCTACCAAGCTCCCGAGCTCCTCCGCGACTACGGCCCTGCCGGGATCCAGAGCCCAAAGATGGACATCTGGTCTCTCTTTTGCACCATCCTCGATGTGCACCCCAAGTTCAACTTCCCCCCCTGGAACGCCAAGTCCTACCACGACGTTCTGGTGGCGGTCCGGGCTGCCGTGCCTCTGATCCCCAAGCTGGCCGACATGGCGCGAGAGGACCCCGCCCAGCGCGCCTCGGCCGCCCAGCTGCTGGTGGCTCACTTTGGGGGCAGGGGGCTGACGACGCGGAAGTCGGCAATCCCGCCGCTCCCCTCGCAGCCGCCGGCCTATCGAGGACAGGCGCCGCCGGCAAACCTCGGCGGTCCGCCGGCTGCCAACGCTCGCTCCCCGTCACCCCGCCCGCCGCCGCAGAAGGCACCCAAGGCGCCGCCGCTGATCGTATACGACTCGCGCCACCGTCGTCAGCGGGGGAAGGAGCCGGCCGTCGGGCCATCCAACCTCTTCGAGGTCGCCCGCGCGCAAAATCCCCGGCCGCCGCAGCCGATGATGATGATGGCGCCACGCCAGGACGGCGGCGTCAGGAAATCGAGGGCCGTACCTGCCGGGTCGCCCATCCAGTCGCAACGGATGGTGGATGCGCTCGATACCGAATTGTTGAGCGCGGCATATGCGGGGAGGGCGTAGGAGGAATAAGATAATACCCATGATAGGGCGCATGGCGGACCGCGAGCAGGATCTCCCGGTAGGCATGTTTGTTACGGGTGCGGGTGCTGCACTGTTTTTGCGATGATATTCTTTGATGTTGTTTGTTTTTATGGGTTTGCTGGTTGTTTTGGGCTAATATTATCCTTGTTGGCAAAGTAGGCGGTTTTTTTTTTTTTTTTTTTTTTTTTTTGCTTGCGGTTTGCTATCCTCGTCTCTCAGATTGCCAGTTTGTCATCTCTTTCCGTCTTGTCCTGTCCTTTATGTTCTCGTGGTTTTCTCCCTCTGTTAGCTAGGTAGCCGAGTATTGCTTAATGGCAAAGTAGATAGGTATTATTCTATACTCCCGCCGCCCCTTTGGTTTGACATCCTCGTCGCGCTAGACCGTTTGTTCTCGCCCGGGGCATGCTTGTTAGAACACCAAACCCCCTGATGCAGTATGTGTCTACAGACGCGTCTATCATATAAGGTTAGATAAGATAACTGCCCTATGGAGTCTGCAAACGGTGGGTTCTTTGTACCCATCTTCTTCTTATATAGAACCACAGGGCCAGCAAACGTTGATAGAAGATATCGATCTGTTGAACTATTTTGACTACTACAACCAGACCTCCATCACCCCCCTTCCCCTAATGACGCTATCGCTCGTCCATCTCGTACGGTTCTTGATGTAGAACTACGGCCTGCGAAAACAATACCTGGGACTCGCGCGTATCAAACTCGGTAGTATACACCGCGTATAACCGTTTACCCACTACTTTGAGGCAGGCATATATAACTACTACTTCCTAGCTAAGTAGGTGCTAAGTAGGTGCTACGCTCTCGACCCGAGTAGATAAGGGCCTATGAGGAGCTGCGCGATAGGCGTGTCAAGCTACCTAATATTATACAGGGGACTAAGGGCCGGTTCGTAAGTTCTCCAAAGGCGGATCGTGAATATAAAGGTTTCGGAGGCTATACTGGATGTCAAGTAAGCATGCCTTCACAAATCGACTCCAGGCGATTTGAAGCTGAGGGAATAATGAGAAAGCATAATTAGAGTTCTTATATATCGATGTCAGTTTATATAAGCCGGTTTCATCCTAACCTAAAATGCTAATTACCTTTTCTTTCGGCAGTTTAGAGAGATCAGGTGGCGCTTTTTCAAGTTTCTCTTCTAGAGGTTCGCTCCTAATTAGTTATAGAGTGCAGAACGGCACCAACGAAGCAAGAGTGTACCTACCTGAATAAAAGCCAAGATTCACTGCAGATCTTGGCCACCGATTGAGTCACTCGGCGACAGGTGTATTGATGCGGTCTTGAAAGTCTCTAGTAATTACTGTTCGGAACAGCTGTAAAAACGTCGAACTTTCTTTAGGTTGATTATCTTTTTAACCCTCTATCCGGGAGCATCTTCCTCTTTCAATCAGCATTTTCGAGTTTGGGACTTGGATAATTGCCCTCCACTACACTACGACTGTCGGCCCATTTGGAGACCCATTCCCCAATATGACCTGCGAATCTACCTCGAGCCTGTCATCCCGCGCCATCGCCTCTTGGGAAGCCAACGCGGCCTACTGGGACAGCACCATCACGAAGCACGGTAACAAGTACTGGCGCCGCCTGCAGGAGCCTTCTCTGACTCGCCTCCTGAAGCTGGCCCTCTCTTCCTCGTCACCATGCCGTGCTTTGGACCTAGCGACTGGCAACGGCCTATGCGCGCGCTGGCTGGTGCGCAACGGGGCGACCTCCGTGCTGGCCACGGACGCGAGCGAAAATATGCTAGCGCTGGCGCGGGCACATTGCGAGGACGGGGAGGAGTCGGAGCTGGCAAGGAGGGAGATTCGGTGGCGGCGGGTCGACGTTACGAGCAAGTCGGATCTTACGGCCCTCGCGCGGGACGAAGGTCCGTTCGAGATAGTGCTGATGAACATGGCCATTATGGACGTCGCCGACTTGGAACCGCTTGCTGGGGTATTGCGGGACTTGTTGGTCGAGAATGGAGTGTAAGTCCGAAGACGTGTAGACTTCTAGCCGTCGAGAACGGTCGAGAAGTCTCCGGGCACGGAAGGGACACGGAAGGGAAGAATTACCATGTTGACGGACTAATTATTTACTGGCAGCTTCGTGGCCACCCTGCTACACCCCGTCTTCTTCACGTCCAACGCGACGCGGAATATCGAGGTCCGCTTTGATCCCGTGACGGGCGAGTCCGAGATCGCCCGTGGCAAGATTATCAGGGAGTATATGTCGGTCCCACCGTCTCTGGGAATTGCTGTACCAGGGCAGCCCGAGAAGCAGGTGGGTAGAGTCGGCTTGGACTACGTCGCGGCCCCGTATAAGGCTGCAGGGACTAAACGTTGGCAGATCTATTTCCATCGCCCAATGCACGAGCTTTTCACCACCTTTTTCAAGGCTGGCCTGGTTATGGATGCTATGGAAGAACTAGCATTTACCGAAGAGGATGCCGAGGAAAGGATCGAGTCCACCACGAACTTTACGCAGCTGCCGGCCATTCTCTCATTTCGAATGAGATTGGCGCAGGGCAAACACGCCCCAGGGAAGTAATCGTGAGGATCATTTTTTTTTCATACCGGTACACTATTATATATAACTGCTCTACTATCTAGTAGCAGGAAGCAGGTATTGGCACTGAAAAGTGTAGAGCTATTGCCAAGCACTTAAGTAGTGGTGTTAGTAAGGCACTCAACTCTATTACATCTATCTCGCTCCGGTCTTTTAATTGGCTCGGTCGTCCTCAGCTAAGGTAGGTAATTACCTAAGTAAGCATTCTGCCATTAGGTATTTCGACACCGCGCGAGCGTTTAGGAGTGCATCCTCTCCGACTGTTGCAAGAGTTGTAGAGGATCTGGATTCAAGCTACTGATTACTAGTATGCACTAGATATTAGCCGTCCATAGCGGCGACAGCGTAACAAGGGGGTGCTTTCGTATTTGCGGTTGCCTGCCAAGCCTGTTATGGACTAATTGATCATATATGTACAGTAAGTTACCTTAGTTTGCGAAGCTTGAAGTCCAGAGGGGAGGAGCTGACAATAGAAGGCCACCTTCTTCGCACGGTCTACCATGCCAAGGCGCTATACAACGCTAAACAAGAAGTCAGCATGGCCTAGGCAAAGTATAGCACTCCGTCATCCAGGACGCCATCCCGGGCCCTGCTTGGGAACTAAATTTGTTTCTTCAAAGGTGGAACGAGAATCGCTCATTCTCACCTCCTGACATGGCCCTTCTTCGTACGATTCTAGAAACAGGGACGATCGTGGATGATTGCAGCCGCGTAGGGCCAGTAAGAGCTGGCCCTACATTAACATTATGTCGCCTGAATGACCGTGCCGAAGAGCAAGGTTGGATATCGCTGATCTAACCAAAAACCACAAGGCGATAAAATGGGTCATGGATGTTTAGGGTAAGCGGATTTATCCAGTACGATCTTGAGTGGGGTCGATTAGAGTGTTACCACTCCTCTGGGTACAAAGAAGCTGCTACTCCGCAAAATGGCGGGGTTGGGCTACCCAGGTATGTATGGACTACATACCTTACTTAAGAGCGGGCCCTGCCTACACTCCTTCTATAAAAGAAAGCGCCGCTTTGGGAGAGCCAGCCTTGAAGCGCCCAGGCTTTTGCGAGTGTGCGTCTTGGATTCGCACTCCAATCCGCCGGCCCCCTGCCCATTTGCAAGCCACACACCATCCCATATTCTGTTCGGGGCATAATTAGGCTCGGGCTTCGTCTACACTAAACCGACTAGGTCAATCGCAGAACAGGTCTTCAGCGTTCGATTTCCGAGCCTTCGAGTCCGCAAAGGCCAACAAGCAGAGGCCGGTTAACGGCTGCGGCCCCCTCCTTTTTGACCGCCAAGGCGCTAACGAAATATGGTAGTACCTAATAACTGCTATGTAACTAGCAGGCATACCGATGCCTCACTCTCGGGCCCGGGGCCGGGGAAGCGTGGCTTTAGTTCATCAGCCTTTGACTTAACCTGGAAGTGATCAGTACTCGTAGCTAATTACTTTGTCATCAGCATCCTACGAACACCTCTTTGCACTCTCACCGGACGCAGGGATCATAATTAGATCTAGGGTCTACTACGAATGGCTTCGCCTGATCTCTTGCGTTTTCTTCGATCTTCGGTTAAGAAGAAGCTCTGCGGCCGCATTTCCTGAGCTGACAGCCGAGTACCGTTGATCATCAACCACCCTCATCAGTTACTTTCCTGAACTGATGCCTGCCCGAGAGGATGTTGCTGGACAACGATGCATAGTTAGCAGGCTACCTCCCCCCCCCCCCCGCCCCCCAGACTTTTGAGAGCCTCCGGGTTATTCAAGACTCCCGGGTCGCCCGACGTCTTCCTTGATTCCATCGCCCAAGTCATCCCTCTAATAATCCTCCCTCATCGCCGCCCCGGCGGATATCTGCAAAACATAAGCCTGAAGAAGACTTGGTTACCGCCATGGCGCCAGCAGACAGCGGCAACTCGACCGGCAGCACGCCAAAAGGGGCCACTCTGTTTATCGTCATAGCATTCCTCAGCATCTCGCTCTACAACGTCATCGACCTGAGCTTCATCATCCTAGCCACCTTCAAGCGGCGCAGCGGCCTCTACTTTTGGAGTTTCGTCGTGTCGACATGGGCTATAGCCGTATATTCTGTTGGATTCCTGATCAAGGCCGTGGTGCCGGCTTGCCCCGGTGGGGTCTATATGACTCTGGTCGTCGTGGGATGGTGTTTCATGGTGACCGGCCAGTCCGTCGTCCTGTACTCACGCCTCCACATCGTCATGCGCAACACGTCCCGGCTGCGGCTCGTGCTGGCCATGATCGTCGCTACCGCCGTCATCGGCCACATTCCTACCGCCGTGTTCGCCTACGGCTCCAACTCGTCTAACCCGGCCCCTTTCATCGTCCCCTACTCCATTTACGAGCGGGTCCAGGTGACGCTCTTCTTTCTGCAGGAGACCATCATCTCGGGCCTCTATATCCACGAGACGATTCTTCTCATGCGCGTGCGAAGTCGTAGTGGCATAAGCGGCCGCAACCAGGGCGGCGACAGCACGCGGCGGCGCCTCATGACGCACTTGGTCCTCGTCAACGTCATCATCGTCGTGCTCGACATCACCATCCTCGCGCTCGAGTACGCGGGTCTGTACGCCGTACAGACTGCATACAAGGGCTTCGTCTACAGCATCAAGCTCAAGATCGAGTTCAGCATCCTGAACCGGTTAGTCGAGATGACCCAGGGCGGTTCTTCCGGCCACGATAGCTCGTACGCCAGGACGGCAGTCAACAATAACAACAACACGAGCCTACCATTGGAGACGATGGACGGGGCGAGGGAGAAGAACAGGAGGTCAAGAGCCGCGGCCGACCACCACTACCCCCACCAGCACCGCAACGACATGGGCAACAAGGTGTACGTCGGCGCGGGCGGCCCCGGCGCGGACGCAGAAGACGGGAAGCACAACGGCGTGTCAGTGGTCATGACGACCGAGGTCACCGTCCAGCGCGACAGACTCTACGCGGACTCGGACCGCGACAGGGACGTAGAGAGCATCAGCGGCAGGTCGGGCGCGACGGTAGAATCCGCCGTCGAGGGCAGCATCGGACAGGCGCGCCAGCCATCGTACTCGTCTCAGAGGAACATTGTCGATACGCAGTACTAGTCACGACAGTCTGCACCGCCCCCCGAGATGGCTTCGGTTGCTCCCGGCAGACTCTCTCCTCATACTTTTATCGTCGGTTCCCAATACCCGGTTTGTAATTAGTGTAAATTATATATAGGTAACATAGCTGGTTGCTGGTATTAGTTAATCCTCAATCTTAAGACCATAATAATGCCTAGCTCCCTTTCGCAGCGAACAGCTGGTACGTTTGGGGGTCCCAGCAGATCCCAAACCGCTTCATCCCGGCACTGGCCAGGACGGCCTCGTGCCTTGGCTCGAGATCTCAGATGTCCAGCGTCTTGCCCTCCCTTGGCGCCCCTCCCCCGCATCCGGAGCATATAATTACCACCTTGTCCGGCACTTCGTGTCGTAGCGTGTGTCAGCTGCCCGGGGGGTCCCTACCAAGGTAGTTACTTGATAGCCCCATCGAATGCTACGAAGCTCTCCTGCTCTGGGCCCCCCAACTTAGCCCGTCGGCATCCTACCATATAGCTACTTGACACTTTCCCTCCAGTTGCTCAATTCTCCGGGATCACCTCTGGTCGCCGATACCTCTCCTGGCAGGTCGGGATGGAAAAGGGGCGAAACGATTACTCACACCGAAACACTAGTGGGTCTGGCCCCGGTGTACGGATTAATTAATTAGTCTGTTCTCGGTGTAAGCTAAATCCTTTGCACAGACCAATGCCAGGAATGCCCCGCGCCGGCTTTGACATCTTCGGACTTCATAATTACCCTTCTTCCCCAAATAGGGATACCTCTGCGTGGACAAAAGTCTAGGTGGCGCTTTTGTACCTACAAAGGACTAGGACAGATATAGATATCTTGTCTCAAGTTAGAGCGATCAGCGATGGAGACTTCCAGCACGCTGCTTCGGAACCCCATGTCGTTGCTCACTCCTCCTCCTCTCCAGCCCCCAATCCTCTCTACCTTGGAATGCTCCGGTAACTGAGGCTTCCCACCACCAAGGCTGGCCAAAATCCTTGAGCGTAAACCAACGTGGCATGAAGAGAGTGCGGAGCGGAATAAGTAGGATGATCAGCAACAGGAAGCCAATTGCCACTAATTATTTTATGGGAGACAGCAACGCATGCGGCCACCCCAAATAACTGCAGACCGATATGGAGAATGATCTTCCGTTTCCGAATCTTTAGAGGCGGTTCGTCGCGCTGTATAAAGCGCTTCTCGCGCTGCAGAAAGATGAACTTATGAAGGATGCCGTTTGATTCGATGGATTCCCACTGTCGTTCAGTTGTAATTATTAAGCAAAGGCCCCATGGGGATAGGGAAGTAGATAGTTACATACCCCAACAATGAAAAAAAAAAAAAAAAAAGCCAGCAAATACGGCGGGAGGAATGGTGTGTGTGGCACGACAAGCAGGGGTTGTGTCATCGTCCCGATGAGCGCTAATAGTCCCATAATCAAACGTGAAATGCGCTGCTCAACGACCGCGGTTGCCTCGACAATAGGGCGGCGGATTTCGGTGTCTTCGCCTTCAAAGGTAGGAATGATCTCGAGCCCCGTTTGATAGTTCGTCAAGGAATCTACATGCACGGGAGCCTGATTGAGGTCAGCGTGTTTACCCCTTGGGTTAGCAAGTCGATGGCTTTGGTTAATTACCTGTGGAACAAGCTGATTTGGCATCGGTAGGCCGAGGGTAGCAGATACAAACGTTGGTACAGCCAAGAAGGAAGAGATCCCAATGGAAACCACCGGTCTTTTGTAAGGGGAACTGGCGCGCTTGAGCGGTGATGCTGCTTACGTTCTGCCTCCTCGTTAGTTCAATGGCACCTACAAGGCAAATCTAGTGACGGGGCCAGCCGAGGGTAACACGCATGGTCGTAGTAGAAGAGAAGCATTAACAGGAAGCCGAAAGGGCTAGCAATGGCAATCCACGTCCCATCGAGGTTCCAGAAGTCGATGACCCAAGTATGTACATATTGATGTAAATGATACCAACATACATGCCGAAAGACTCGCTCGAGAAATCCGTCACATAATTAACGCATATAGTCGCAGGCATTGAAAATGGCCACGGGCCAATGGAAGACGGCTGCCCAGATTCCCGTCCACGCCATGAATTGTAGGTAAATCGACACGTCGTAGATGCTGATGATGTCGTAGACTGTGAAGTTGAAGAGACCAATCAGCCCTCTCACGCCAACAATTGTGAGGGCCTGTGTGTTACAGCATATGGCTGTCAGTGGGTCAGATCCGACTGACCCACCAACAGGGATGATGAGCCAGGGGTCATAGACATGTATTTAGACAGCATCCCCAAGTGCCTCTGGCACTTGGAAGAATCAACGCATCTTATCACCACTTCTGCAGACCGTACCAGTTGGTCCAGGAGTGCCGCCCACGGCGCGAATACCGCTGTGGTGTCGTATCTTGCAGCCAGTCCGAGCTGTAGTCATTTGCAGCCATCGAGCTGTAGCACTGTGTCCCAAGAATGCTGAAGACAACGGCCGCGAGGGCGGATGAAAATAACGGCTCATTAATGCTTTGCAAAGAACTCTCCAGTCCGATGGCGCATGTCGAGTGTTTAGCGATTGCCGGGAGGAGACTGTGAAGCCGAAATACCGTTGATTAGCATTGAAATAGAGGCGTACGTCGCGGACACGCACTTAACAAAGTATATGCGGATGGTGCTAGCAACCGTCTGGTAAGCGAAAGCATCAGTAATTAATATCGCTCCAATAGGACGGTAGTCTTCTTTTGACATGGTGATACATCCCTCGGCCGCGTCGAAGAGCGACCTCCCTGACGACCTCGAGAGTAAGCCAAGGCCCCCCGCTCTTCGTTCGCCTATCCTGTCTCCTGTCTTTCTGTCACTCCCGGGCCGCGCTCTGACCGTAATTGATCCACCACGCGGCCGTGCTAGTTTCCGCTTGCTCCTCTTCCCAGGAGGCACTCTACCTCCGCAAGCCGCTCATGATCAGCTCGCGGGTGGCCCCGTGCAGCTTGAGGGGTTGGTCGAGCAGCCAGGCGCCGAGGATCTTTTGCCGGAGGATCTCTTCACCTGCCCTGGATAGGGAAGGGCCGTCATCCCGGGACGGCCTGGTTGGGGTGGCCGGCCACTTGTACTTCAGGGAGCTTACGTAGCGAGACACGATGCCAGGACAGTCAAACCGGTCGGCGAGCACAGCAAGCACTGCGAGGTAATGCATTATCACGGCCTTGGAAGTCGACTGCTTCCTATGCAGGATCCTCAACAGGTCCTCAAAGACCGAGACATGGCCGGCCCGACCGGGTCGCCTCGTCATCCTCGTGGATTCTCACCACGGGGAGATCGCCGGCGTCGGCCTCTGACGGCTTCACGTTTCTGAGGGACAGTTCCTTGAAGCCTTGCTCTATCGACCTGGCCTCGGCAAACCTGGTGTCACTGAGCAAGTCGTCGAAGTATTTTGAGTTCTGCTTTAGGGCCGACAGTTGCACGCTATAACCGACCCGGGTCTCGGGCGTCAGAGCGCCGGGGGGGGGGGGGGCATTCTGGCCCGGCCAAGGCTTTACCGCCCTCCTCGCCGCCTTCAGTGTTTCTTTGGACGTCTCAAAAGTCACATTAAGCACAATGTCCCCTTCGGGCACAATGTCAACGATTGGAAAGCCCGCCTTGGTCGGGGACGAATCTGCCGGGTCGCCGTCTGGGCTGTCTGTCGTGTCGCCTATGATCCACAAGGGTAAACATGCGATCGTCAGAGAAAGAGAGAGTAGAGAAAGAGAGAAGACGCGATGACCACGAGGTCACTAGGAGACGGCAACCTCGACTCGGGATATTGAGCGTTCGGCCAGTGCCCACTCGTGTCCCCGGAGCGTGGAACGGAGGGATATTAAGCCAGAGTTGTTGGCCGGCTATGTGCGCCAGTTGTAGATGCCTGCGAAAGGAAAGTTTGGCGATCCGGAGACCATTTTCAACAACAATTCAGTGTCGATGTTCGATGTTGAACGGGAACACAGTGTAACGAATAAACTAAAAGGGCAGGCTTCCGCCAAGACATGCTCCAATGCCCACAAAAAATGACGTTGGCAGGCCCCGCCAAGTTCAGCGGCAGGCAAGTTTGGGCAGTGCAGGGCCTGAACAAGCTGATTTGTGCCTGAGGTTTAACCTTTCATGGGCTTTCCCAAGGCATCTGTTCCCTCAACGGGAATACTACCTTCAGAGGGGCTCTCTAGCAAGAGACTGCATCGAGCTCTTTCTTCTCTTTTATTATATATTCTTAACTAGTGTACGGACTATTAACTACACAGAATGGCACCGCAGCTCCAGAAGCACGCGGAAAAGCTCGCCCGAGTGGTCGATCCCTGACTGCGCGCCAAGAACGCTGATAAGCAACTCCGGGGAGCTTTCCTGCCAACCAATTGCCGCGATACGCTCGTCAGTTACGTTACCACAGTTCCTCGAAATTCCCGTCATCGAGTTCCGCTCCGAGAACTGGGGGCGACCAACACGCACCCTCAGCACATCAAAATAGCCCCCGGCCAGCGCAGAAAGCAGCGCAGCGGTTCTGTGCATGTACTACTAGGGAACACAATACACGCATGCGCCAGCGACCCGCCCTGCTGTGCAATGGCCGTGGGCAAACGAATACCCAGCTACTCCGTCCTCCGTGCTACTTTGTCGGAAACTTGCTTGAGCTAGTGTTGCCGGAACGATGCGCCCCTTGCGCCGTCGTTGGGCTCTCGCCCAAACCGCCACGCGAGCGAGCCACGTGTCGCGCGAGACTCTGCTCGATACCCTGATGGGCTATGTCGCGACATTTTTTCACGCCCGCCAGCAGACGCAGGCAAGGAGCGCCAGCATGTGGCCGCGCGCGTTACGAGCCGCCGGGTCGCGGCGGCGACCCCTCCACCTCCGGGTCCCGGCGCAAGGAGCGGCGTTGCTGGCCCTGCAGGATGCAGCCCAGCACCGTGGCAACCAGAGACAGCAGCTATTCAGGGACCAGGCCACCCGGCGGAGTTTCCACAACTACTTTGTGACCCATCTCCCCTCGTCTTCGCTGCATCCCGACTCGCGGTCGTCGGCTGGACCAGGCCACAAGCTGCCCCGGGCCGCGTCGACCCCCCACACTCCGTCACCGGGATCCGCTCCGGCCGCGGCTCCGCCGAACATGCCCAGCCGCGACTTGACAGTAGTCCGCATCCCCCTCCGGAGCGCCAAACATCACTTCGGCGTCTGCAATTCCCGCGGGCAGCGCGCCCGCAACGAGGACACACACCAGGCCGGCACCATCAGCATCCCTGCCTTTGCGAAGCGGGTCCCCGTCAGCTTGGTGCGCCACCAGGCCGCAAAGACCGCCGGAGAAGGCACCAGTGCCGACAGCGCACTCGGCGACCCGCAGGTCTTTTACTTTGGCGTCTTTGACGGGCACGGCGGCAGCGAGTGCAGCGAGTTCCTTCGGGACGAGCTCCACGGCTATATCGAGGACGCCGCGGCCCGGCTGGGGCTGAAGAGCACCCTCAAGAGGGACCCGGGGGCTCCCGATTCCTTGAAAGACCCCGAGCGTCAGCAGCAGCAGCAACCGGCAGTCGAGCCTTCCACGGCCGCGCGGTTGGAGTCGGAGCTTCTCAACGAGTACAAGCGCACAATAGGCGGGTACTTCCGCCGCTTCCGGCCCAACTACTTCACGACCGCCTCCACCACGCGCAACTCTGCCTCTTCGTCGTCTTCTTCTTCTTCTTCTTCTTCTTCTCCGTCATCATCCAATGAACGCACCTCTCCAGGCCAACAGCCGGCCGGACCGCAACCGCGCGGCGTAAGTCTCGAGTCGGTTCTCACGTACGCCTTCCTCCGGGCCGACCTCGACTTCGTCACCGCCCAGGCCCGCAAGCCCGACCCGGACGACCCGTACGCGTCGGACGTGCCGCTCAACAAGGACGAGGTGCTCGGGTCGCCGCACCTGCCGCCGTCGGGCCACGGCATCGGGGGGCCGGTCCGGTTCAAGGGCGGCTCGACCGCCTCGGTCGCGCTCATCTCGACGCCGACCCCGTCGCCGTTCTGGCACCCGGCCGCGCACTCGACCCTGGTGGTCGCGCACGTCGGCGACACGCGCGTCCTGCTCTGCGAGACGGCGACGGGCCTGCCGCGCCCGCTCACGTCGGACCACTACCCGTCCTCGCCGGCCGAGTCGCGCCGCCTGCGCCGCTACGCCGCCGACTCGGTCGTCACCGACTCGTTCGGCGAGGAGCGCGTCCAGGGCCTGGCCAACAGCCGCTCCTTCGGCGACATGCAGAGCAAGCGCGTCGGCATCTCGGCCGAGCCCGACGTCGCCCGCGTCGACCTCGGCCCGGCCCAGTACTCCTTCCTCGTCCTCGTCAGCGACGGCGTCAGCGGCACCCTCGGCGACCAGGAGATCGTCGACGTCGTCAAGGAGGCCGCCACCCCGGAGGAGGGCGCCCGCGCGGTGGTCGAGTACGCCACCGAGGTCTCGGGCGACGGCGACAACGCCACCTGCCTCGTCGTCCGCCTGGGCGGCTGGGAGCGCAGGAGCGAGGGCGGCGTCGGCAGCCTGGGCACCCGCGAGATGAGGGAGATGAGGAGGGCCGAGGCGAGCGATCCGAGGCGCAGGGGACGCTTGTAGAGTAAGTAGAGGGAGATTGTGTGAGAGAGTGTGTGTGTTTTGTTTTTTTTTGGGGGGGTGGGGGGGGGGGGGGGGGGGGGGGGGGGGGGGGGGGAGGGAGGGGAGGGGAGAGAGAGAGAGAGAAAGAGAGAAACGGAAAGAAAGGGAGAGATTTCTCCGTGCCTTACTGGCTTTTCCCTTTGTCTTTGTATGTATACTCATTCAAATCCGGGTTGATGATCGCATTGCGTTGGGGTTCGGGGAGATTTGCATAGCTTGGCATGGCATGGCATGGCATGGCATGGCATGAGTGAGTCATGTGGGAATCATCATCTATTATTATTTTAGCAGCGGGAAAGTACCCCCCCCCCCCCAAAAAAAAAAGCACGAGGAGACGGTGTTTGGGTGGCTAGACAATCAAGATATCATTCTTCGTTTGGTGGAATCTTCAATTCTCATTAGGGTAGTTGTAGTCGGTATTGTTGGTATCACTCTTGTCAGATAACTATCGTAATGGCCGCCCGGCTGTGACTCGGTGAAATCGATGTGAATGGATTGAATATCAGTACTAGATATACCTCCCGCTCAAGGACTGTTACGTAGCTTCACCTAATACCGAGGATACTGGCCCCACGAAGGGGATGGCTGCTGGCCATGTGGCGGGTACCCTCCCGGCTGCGGCGCACCGTAACCCCCATGATGCCCTCCGTACTGCGGCTGCCCATAGCCGCCATGAGCAGCAGATGGTGGCTGGTGTGGATGCGGATGCTGTCCGTAACCTCCCTGGCCGGGATACCCGCCGCCGTACGGAGGCTGTGACCCAGGCGGCGTCGGCCGCTCATAGCTCGCCGCGTACCCGGACGAGCCGGGCCTGCCCGCATACGGCTGGGGCGGCTGGGGCGAACTGGCCGCGTAGTAACTCGCTGCCTCGCCATGCATCGGGGGTGGCGCATGGTGTGCACCACCACCACCAGCACCACCACCACCACCACCACCAGGACTGGCCCCGGCCTCCCTCGCGTCGCGGTTCACGTTCTGGATGTGCGACCACAGCGACCCGGCCGGCTTGCCGTGCCCGCCATCTCCGTGCCCGCACCCGCCGCCGGGCGCGGACCGCGACCCGCCCTGGCCGTTGAGGATGTGGTTCTTGTGATTCCTGACGGACTCGGACGACAGCAGGTGGTCGAGCTGGTTGCGGTAGGGCGTCTCCTGGGCCCACTTGCGCACCGTCTCAAACATGTCGCGCTGGATCTCGATCCGCTCGTCGCGCGCTGCCGGGTGGTGGAAGGCGCGCAGGACGTCGTTGACCACCTCATCCACAGGCACGCCGGGGTTCTCCCACGCGAACAAGATGCGGCTGTTTGTTTGGCCCGCCTGCGTTAGCCACCCTGCCTCCAATGAAAGAGAGGGATTGAAAAGGGGTTTTTTGGGAAAAAAAAAATAAAAAATAAAAAATAAAAAATAAAAAATAAAAAATAAAAAATAAAAAATAAAAAATAAAAAATAAAAAATAAAAAATAAAAAATAAAA